>NW_020940358.1:4666501-4675139 GCF_900497805.2 Vombatus ursinus | reverse complement strand
AAGAAAGAAAGAAAGAAAGAAAGAAAGAAAGAAAGAAAGAAAGAAAGAAAGAAAGAAAGAAAGAAAGAAAGAAAAAGAAAGAGAGGGAGGGAGGGAGGGAGGGAGGGAGGGAGGAAGGAAGGAAGGGAGGAAGGAAGGAAGGAAGGAAGGAAGGAAGGAAGGAGAAAGAAAAGAAGGAAAGAAGGAAGGAAAAAGATAGTATGCTTCAGTCTATATTCAAACAACATCAGTTCTTTCTCTGGATGCAGATAGCATTTTTCATCATAAGTCCTTTGGAATTATCTTGGATCATTATATTGCAGAGAATAGCTAAGTCATTCACAGTTGTTCATTGTACAATACTGCTGTTATGGTGTACAATGTTTTCCAAATTCCACTCACTTCACTCTGCATCAGTTCATGTAACTCCAGGTTTTTTCTGAAACCATCCTGCTCATCATTTCTTACAGCACAATAGTATTCCATCACAATCATATACCACATTTGTTCAACCATTCCCCAATTGATGAACACCCCCTCAATTTCCAATTCTTAGCCACCACAAAAAGAGCTGCTATAAATATCCTTGTACAAATAGATCCTTTTCCTTTCTTTTTTTAAATGTCTTTGGGATACAAATCTAGTAGTGGGTCAAAGGGTATGCATGGTTTTATAACCCTTTGGACATAGTTCCAAATTGCTTTCCAGAATGGCTGGTTCAATTCACAACTTCACCAAGAGTACATCAGTGTCCTGGTTTTTCCACCTCCCTTCCAACATTTATCATTTATCCTTTCTGTCATATTAGCCAATCTGATAGGTGTGAGGCAGTACCTCAGAGTTGTTTTAATCTGCTTTTCTCTAATCAATAATGATTTAGAACATTTTTTCATATGACTATAGATAGTTTTGATTTCTACCTGAATCATTTTTTAAAGATCAGTTCCGAAATTCCAGGATGCTGGTCAATAACATCTTTTACATAGATATATAAAATGACATCATAGTATCAGAGATTCAGAGATAGAAGAGACCTTAAGAGGCCACTAAGCCCAAACTTCTCATTTTTACAAATTAAGAAACTGAGTCATGGAGAGGTTAAGTTACTTATGCAGCACATAGTTAATAAGTATCTAAGGAAGGATTTTAAGTCCAATTTCAGTGCTCTATCCACTACATCACACTGCTTCTCAATAGGGCAACCAAAAAAACTAATGTGAGAGATCTTAGGTTGTATTAAGAGGCACAGCATAGAGAAATGTGTCTACACAGTATACAGAATGAAGGAAGAGTTCCCCTGTACTCTGCTCTGGTCAGAGCACAGCTGGAGTATTGTCTTCAATCTGTTCCAGTCAAATAGGACCCCTTGCTATTTCCCCTACATGACATTCTATCTCTTATTCTGCTAGATTCCAGAGGGCAGGACAATGAGTGGAGGATATAGATAAGCCAATTTGAGCTCAGTAAGGAAGGCCTTCTTAACATCTAGCACTGTCCAAAAGTGGAAAGTAAGTAGGAGCCCATCAACTGGCTAATGGCTGAAAAAAAATCAGGGCACATAAACATACCTGAATGTTACTATGTAGTTAAAAATGACTAATTCAGATAATCAGGAAAGATTTGTAAGAACTGATATATGGCAAAATAAGAGTAAAAATAAGAGTAATCAACTGAAAATGGTATTCAGAATAAATAATGACTATGACAGTGTAAAGAATAACTGAAAGTGTGAAATGTGAGCTGTAAAGTATGAAAAAATAACTTAAAGAAACTAATTGGGAAAAAAACAATTATGGAAAACAGATAATGAAATATGCCTTTTTCCTCATAGCAGAAATATATGAGAATTCTAGAGCACAATGTTCCATATCGGGTCAGATGTAATCATTGAATTGGATGTTTTTGCTTTATACATTTTCTTTATTACAAGGGAGTGGTTCAGGCTGGAAGAGAGGAGATATTAAATAGTAGTAGCATCTAACATTTACATAGCCATTAGAATGTACCAAGAACTGCACTAAATGCTTTGTAATTATTATCTCATTTGAACCTCACAACAACCCTGGGAGGTAGGTGCTATTATGATCCCTATTTTACAGTTGAGGAAACTGAGGTAAACAGAAGTTAAGTGACTTGCCCAGGGTCACAGGCCAGGAAATGTCTGAGGCTGGATTTGAACTCATCTTCCTGAGTCTAGGCCCAGCCCTCTATCCACTGCATCACCTAGCTGCTCTCATATTTCCAGAAATGACTATGATGTAAAGAAAAAAAGCATCAATAAAACTTATTTTTTAAAAGGTGACAAAAATAACTTCTAAGAGTAATGTTGATAGTAAGAGCCTACTCAATTTCCCTCCAAAATGGGGAAAGAATTGCCTCAGGAGAAGAAATGACCCATTTTTAAGTAGAAGCTGGATGATGACTGTCAAGGTAGTTTTAAAGGAGATTCTTACTTGGAAAAGTTTGGAGTACATTTGATGACCTCTAAGGGCCTTTCCAACTGAGACTAGGATGCTGGCATGTCCAGTGTGGTTACCCTCCACCAGTTCTGCTCCAGAGCCCCAGGCTGCTGAAGCAGTTTGATTAGGTGACAGACTGGTCCCCAGCCAAAATGAGAGAACTTATTTTTGTTTTTGTTTTGAGAGAATGTTTGACTTAACTTCTTAATGAGGGTGGGTGGGGAGGGAGGAAGGGATAAAATTTGGAACCCAAAGTTTTAAAAACAAATGCTAAAAAAAATTGTTTTCACATGCAACTGGGAAATAAGGTATACAGGCAATGGGGTATAGAAATCTATCCTGCCCTACAGGAAAATAGAAAAGGAAGGGAATGAGAGAAGGAGGGGGGGGAATAAAAGGGAGGGCAGATTTGGGGAAAGGGTATTCAGAATGCCTGCCATCTTGGGGTTGGAGGAGGGACAAGATGGGGAGAAAATTTGAAACTCAAAATCTTGTGGAAGTGAATGTTGAAAGCTAAAAATAAATTAATTAATGGAGAGAATTTTTGAAAGGATAACACCAGCATTTCAGGTAAATGGTCCCTTCCAACCTCTGAACTCTATGATTCACAGCACTCACTACCAGTCTCTTGTACCTAGGATAATTTCTGGCCCTTCAAGTTGACCCTCCACCTCCCAGCTGTGACCTGAGTACTCACCACCTGCTCCACTTCATCCTGGTTGGCCCTGGAGTTTTCATTTCCTTCTTCTGTGGAGACCAAAAGGCTCTTTTCCTCTCCCTGGACATAGCCAAAGATAATGGGGCAGCTTTCTTGGCCTTGGTGGCTGAAGACACTTGGCGTTCGCCTTAGTTCCATACTAGTCTTCAGTTTGTTGTCATAAAATTCTTTGGAAGGGAATTTGCAGATATCCTCGTGCTATTAGGGGCAAGAGACAGAGTAAGCTGGAACAATGAACACAATCCATTTTGCCCCTCTTTATATCCCTGGCACCTAGCATAGTGCCTGGCACAGAGTAAGCATTTAATAAAAGTTGGTTGACTAACATCCCAAGGTAAAGGAATTTGCCAGTCAAGAGGCAGAATGGCCAAGGCAGCAGCCAGATAAATTTGTTCCACCATGGCCTCAGGACAGGCTATCTATAATATCTGTGGAGAATATAGTAAGTGTGAAGATCCATCCCCTTGGGGCACAACCACTGATACAGATGATGCAACATCTCAAAGAAGGATGTCCATCCTGGTGGCCCTTTCTGGTTATCTCACTCAGAACAGAGCCTGTCAATTAGAAATCCTTAAGCCCCCTCAGCTTGTTCAAATGCCCCTATTTGTGCCTTCTATATCTTTATGAGACTTTTTTTTTTCATTATATTCATACAGCAGTATAATGTAGCACCAGTCTGTCATATGGCGGAGAAGAACACAGACCTCAAAGTTGAAGGGAAAGAGTTATGACTCAGGGGTGGGGAACCTGCAGCCTCAAGGCCACATGTGGCCTTTTAGGTCCTTAGGTGCGGCATTTTGATTGAGTCCAAGTTTTATAGAACAAATTCTTTTATTAAGGGAGTTTGTTCTGTGAAGTTTAGATTCAGTTGAAGGGCCGCACATGAGGACCTAGAGGGCCACATGTGACCTCAAGACTGCAGGTTCCCCACCCCTGACTTAGGTGGTTTATTAGTTAATCAGCATTTCAAAAGGAAATAGATAATAACTGCCAGAGGACCAACACTCAGAAGACACAAGGGCGGGCAACCTGTGGCCTCAAAGCCACATGTGGCCCTCTAGGTCCTCAAGTGTGACCCTTCAACTGAATCCAAACTTCACAGAACAAACCCCCTTAATGAAAGGATTTGTCCTGTAAAACCTGGACTCAGTCAAAATGCCACATCCAATGATCTAAAAGGCCACATGTGGCCTTGAGGCTGCAGGTTTCCCACCCCTGCACACAGCCCAAGTGAACTGCAAGATATTTGACCTCCACCTTGAGGTTACTATCTCAAGACCTCCTGAGCTTCTCTCTCCTTCCTACCCCTTCTTCTGTCCCCTTCTCTTTAACTATCTTGCTCTTTCCCTAACTTCTCTCTTTCTCTCCCCTTGCCTCTTCTTTACTATCATTCTTTCCTTTTTCTCCTTATTTCTGCTTCACTCTACTCTCTATTCCCCTCCCCACATGTCCTCCTTAAGGGTACACTATAACTTTTGGCTTGGTCTCCCCAATGCCTAGGACAGTGCCAGGCATGTGTAGACATTTAACATATGTTTGTTCAATTGAATTGCCTCCTCCTTCATTCCCCTTGTGTCTCTCATTTCCTTCTACACTTTTCTCAACTGTCTTCTCCCTCCCTCCTTTTTCTTCCATATCTGTTCTTTTTCCTCTTCTTCTCCCCTCCTACTTTTTTAACCAGACCCATGATTTCATTAGTATAAAGAGCTTGCAGTGAACAGCTTCCTCCACTAAGGCAGATCAATACCTCTTCCACAACTTACTCTTAAAAAATTTCCTGAGTAAGTGATTTGCCCAAGATCACACAGAGAGCAGATAGCAAAAGAACTCTGATCTTCCTGATGTCTAGGACAACTGTCTATATACTCTTGGCTGTGTCTCACTCCTCCCTTTACCTGACCATAATATGGAATTGAAGTACTTATCCTAATTGCTATGTAGACTAATGTCTCTATTTTTTTTATTTTAAAAGCAATTAAGGTTTATACATGTCAATGAAATAATTAAGTTGATTTATGACCCTCTATTAAATATTCCTGTTGATCAGTGGCCCTAAATAGTTCACTTATCCCTGCTCACTGAACTCAGCCTCTAACCAGTGTGGTACAGTGAGAAGACCTTGGCTCTGAGGTCAAAAGACCTAGGTTCAAATCCCATTTCAGTTCTACCAATATGGCCTTGGTCAAGTCATCTAACCATTCTGAGCTTCAATTTCCTTTTTCTAAAATGAAGGTTTTGAGGTAGGTGGCCCATGCAGTGCCATCTATCTCTTGATTTATCATCCTTTCCTCCTCAGTCACAAGGCCTCTTACAGAGCAAATCAAGCCCTCCTGACTAAAGATCTTCTCTCTTCCAGTACTTGGGAGATTACTCAACTATATTCATAGAACATTCTTCCCTGACTCCATTCTCCCACCAACACCTTCTCAGATGGCTCCTCCTACTGATCCATCACTGTAAGCTCAAGAAAACCTAAATGCCACATTGCTGCCAGGTGACCAATGGTTCACAAAGTGGAAATTGGATTGTGTGAAAGAGCACATCTATATGGGTATCTGTATTTCCAGCAGGGGAGAGGTAAGTGACTGTATATCTCTCTATTTGTAGGATGCTATGTGTATAGAATAAGTCGCATATGTGTATGTATTTAAGGGGGAGCTGTACGTGTATGTGCATGTGTATAGGACTGTGATTGTATTGGTTCATGTAATTGTGCAAATAACTATTTTTATATATGAGCATCTGTGCATTCATCTGTATACATGTAAAAATGAGAGTATGATTGTATGTATGGCTGTATTTATGGGTATTTGTGGGGCAGTTGTGTATGTGTGTGAATATGTATATTGGGGAAATCGAAGGGATTAGGACAGCAAGTGGTTAATCGTGGAAATTGAGTGAACCACACTGACTCCATCTTGTGACTCAATTCTGGAGTTAGCTTAGTTTCTATTCAATTACGGATCTAGTCCAATTTCTGTCTTGTGATAAAACTATTCAATTGTGAGAACTGGGAGAAAACCTTACTGTATTGTTTGAACCTGGCACTGTGTGGCTGGGAAGCTGGACCACCTCTACCTGTTGCTTAGAGACCCTTAACTAATGACCTAGGTTATGCTCACCAGAAACCCAGTCAGATCCAAAGATTGATGCAAGGAGTTTTTTCACAATTGTACAACTCAAGCAATCCAGATGTCTTATCTGAGAACTGGCCCCGTACTGATCAATCGGTTATTGTTCCCATGTTCCTTTGATTGTTTACAGACACTTGGGAGGAGTGGGTCACCTCTTTTCTGAATTCACGGAATTGCACCTGTTCCCTCACCCCCTCCCAACTTGGAAAGTCCTTAATCTTTCATCCAATTAGAAATCAGATTATCTGATGTTGTATTGTTTCCTTTTAATTAATTGGTCTTATTTAATTAATTGTTTTTAATGTAGAAAAATCTGTCTCTCCCCTTCCCTCCCATATTCAGGGTCCAGCCCTAAGTTGAGGAGGTCTGATCCTGGTTTGTTGGGCAATTGCCATGTATTGCTTAATAAATCAAAATGATTGGAAGCTTGAACCTTTGTTTCACCAGTCATTTCATCTTTCACCCGCCATAATATGCATGTGCCTGTGTGAATGAATATACATACTGGTGTGACTGTGATTATTTGTGTGGGAGCAGGGACTTGGGGAGCAGAATATTAAAGGAATAGGAAAAGGGAAAGAAAAAGGAAGGGACCAGGCCTCTCACCATTCGGTACTGTGTGTCCAGCATCCAGGCTTGACGATGGTAGCGCTCAAAGAGGGACTTCTCCAAGCCCAGATTTTGACAGTGATCATTCTTTACAAAAGGTTGAAGCTGTTTGTGGTCCCCTAGCAACACCACCTGGAGCCCAAAAAGGAAGAGTTTCAGCCAGGCCTAGAGCTACACATGGCCAGGGTCTCCAGCCTTTGATTTGTTTCCCTTCAGCCGTCTTGACCTCATTTCCCCTCCTAAATGCACCCAATGCAGTCTAGCTGGTTCATATCAATTCCTACATCCCTATTTTAGGCCAGAGGAGATCAGGCACTTGAGGTACATGCAATAACTATTCATATCAGGCATTATTCCAACTATTCCACACGCTCTACCTCCTCATTGCCCCAGAGGAAAAACAGGGCCAGGAACATGGGAAAATCAAAGTGGGCACTATCTCACCTTCTCAGCCTGGGGAAAGTTAACGAGGGGGATGAGGCTCTCAGGCTCTGTGGACATGCCAGCTTCATCAATGAGAATTTGTTTGATGTTGAGCTGCTTAGTGAGAATGGAGGAGGCCGCACAGGAGCAGGTACAAAGGATGATGTCGTGGGTACTTAATTCATGTATCCGGGCCTTCATAGTGATTGACTTATATCTGACAGGTCAAGTAAAAGAGATCAAAAACAGTCAGAAAGGCTAGGAGAATACACCAAGGTTAAGAAACGTGGGCCTAATGCGTGACTATGCATGTTTGTTGCACATCTTTGTTGTTTTCTTCAGTGGGAGTTGGGTAGGGGGAGAAAATAGAAAGTTAGAAAAGAGAGAGGGGCAGCTAGGTGGTGCAGTGGATAGAGCACCAGCCCTGGAGTCAGGAGGACCTGAGTTCAAATCCAGCCTCAGACACATAACACTTACTAGCTGTGTGACTCTGGGCAAGTCACTTAAACCCTACTGCCTCACCAAAAAGACAGAGAGGCCTCATATACACCAAAATATTCATAGTAATACTTTTTGTAACATATAGGTGCCCATTGACTGGGGAGTAGCTGAACAAAGTGTACACATGAATGTAATAGAACATACACTATACTAAGATGAATGAAGAGAAGCATAGGATATTTATAAATGATACAAAGTGAAATAAGAAGAACCAGGAATGATTACAACAATGTAAAAATAAACAGAAAAATACAAACTGAATGCTATGTAATTATAATCACCAAGTTTGACCCTATGGAAAAGATAAGAATGCACCTCTCCCTCCCTTCTTTGGGGGATGGGAAGTACTATATATGTGGATACACTATTGGACTTGATGTACTGATTAGTATATTGCTGAACTTTTTCTTCCTTTTTAATTCATTATAAGGAGAGGCTTTCCAGGCGTGTGGGGAATGGGGGGTTTACAAAGAAACATTGTGCCATTCAAGATCAGGGGTCATATTCTAGAATGTCTAGATCCATCAGATATGACAAAATTGTAACTGTTACAGAATGTGTCCATTTATCACCAGTATAGTAACAATGTGACTGTTCTAGAACCTGGAGAGCAGATTGGTACATTTATATTGCCTCCTGCTCCAGAACATTTAAAGCTATCTCTGCATCTGTTTTCACTCTGCCTCTTCTTTCACCACACCACCCCCCACCTCAACACACACACACACACACACACACACACACACACACACCACTATCCTACACACACACACACCACTATCCTACACACACACACACCACTATCCTACACA
>NW_020940358.1:4510464-4666491 GCF_900497805.2 Vombatus ursinus | reverse complement strand
CACACCACTATCCTACACACACACCACTATCCTACACACACACACACACACACACACCCCGCACTCTCCTAAATCCTTAGACTTTCCAGCCAGGCCTTCAGGAGACACTACTTTCCCAACCCTTTCCCTAGAGCTACTCACAGTTCAATCTCTTCCTCCGAGAACTGATCCCCCATCCTCACTCTGGTATCAAATTCCATAATCCTGCGAGAGAACGGATTGGACGGCATCCGGATACGATGATGGAGAATGATGTCTCTGTAAGGAGAGATGTCATGATTCAGTTTCTGTCCCCTACTTCCTCCTGAGCATCTTATCCTACTCTGAGGCAGGGCAACCATAGGCCTTACCTCAAGACTCCTTCTCAGGACTATATTCCTATGGAGATCTAGGCTGACCATTCCACACTCACCATGCCCTATGAATAGGTCTAGACCTCTACCCAAATCCAACCTGATCACCAACTTGGCCCTCACCACTGCTTATGTAACACATACATACATCAAAATAGCAAAGAGGGGTAGGGATGGGGAGAGGACTCACATACTTATACACACATGCACACAGAGACACATTAACAGAGAGAAGCATTATTACATGCATTAACGTGGCATACACATACACACCCTTCCTACCTGAGCTCAGGTTTTGGCTTCCCTTCTCGGATATTTCTGCGAAACATGTTTCTGTAGCTCCCTGGTACAGGGAATTCCATGGCCTCCATCTGTTCACTATATACTTGCAATGGCCTGAGCTCTTCCTTCCATTGAAGGAGGATTTCTGGGAAAGAAAGGCTAATATTAGTGTCTCATCTTCCATAGCCCCTAGTCCTGAGTAAGGAGACACGACAATCACTTATTTCACCAAGTGTCAATGTCTAAGTGGCTAAGCCAACTTACCTGAAACAACATCAACAGATTTGTTGGATGGTCCACAATATAGGATGCACTTCTCCCCTTTGTCTTTCTTCTCCCCTTTCAAGGGCAATGGCGCAGTCTCAGGCTTCTCCTGGTTAAGCTTATGGAACCAGTATACAATATGGACCCCGACCACCGTCTTCCCAGTGCCTAGAGCCCCAGGAACAGGTGTTAGCAATGTGAGCCCATTCCTCCTCTATCCTGGCCTACATTCTCACTTCATCCTCATTCAGCTATTGATGATTTCCTCAAGGCTCCACACAGGAATCAAGTGACTGCATGCTCTGGTAGCAAAAATTACTAGATTTCAAATCAGAGGATCTTACTAGCTATGTGACTCTGGGAAAGCCATTTAACCTCTCTTTGACTATGTATAGGTTGAATCTTCCAGTGTTAGGTAGTGGCCTACAGTAGGTAGTGGCCTACAGTTAGGTAGTGGCCACAGGTAGTGGCCTGTACTGGCCACAAGCCATGGGGTAAGAAAAATAACTCCCTTCTAAGCATCTTACAAATCTTCCCAAGTCTGTTTTGCATGCAGTAAGGAGGGAATATGACAATTCTGTGTTATGTAGTCTTCCCAATACTCCCAGTTTCTGAACTCTGTCCAACCCCCTCATTTTATAGAGAAGAAAACTCCCCTGTTCCTACATGATGAGAACTGGAAAAGGAAAGATAACTATAGACATCCAGGTCATAGTTTTCCACATGCTCAACCTGAACCCAGAGATGAAAAAGAATTACAACCAAATCCTTCAAGTATAGCAGAAAGAACACTCAGAAAACATGTGTTCAAATCCTAGCAGTGCTACCTGTACGGTTTTGGGCAAACCATTTCAATTCAGTTTTCTCATTTTAAAAATGAAAGGGAATAAGGGATTGGCCTAAATTATATCAGCTCACTTCTCAGTCTAAACCTTTGATTCTATTAGCTTCCAAACTCAGAGGTTGCATTCAGGCTATCTTCCTATGCTCACCAGCCCAGTATGGTGGATCTGATGGCACTGGCCACCTCACTGGTCTAATGAAAGTTCTCCAGTGGGGAGCTTCACCCAAGGTCAATCCCTACCCAGTATGCACTAAAGGTTCTGCCTCACCTGGTGGCCCTTGGATGAGAGTAAAAGGCTTTTGAAGAGCCTCTAGCACAGCACTGTTCTGACTCTTATTGAGCCTGAATTTTCCTCGTGGGATGTCAAAGGTCTGACGCTTCAGGACACTGGACTTCATGGCCATGCAGGACACTGAAAAGACAGAACAGAGAATAAGAGGGAAATCTAGGGGTATGATTTTTTTTAATTAAATCAAGAGAGAGAAGAGGGGTTCATAGAAGGGATAAACGGTGCCAGAGGCTGGGATAAAGGGAAAGAAGATTTGAATGTGAGACAAGGGAGAAAGTAGAGCTAAAGTCAAGCCCTTGGGACCCTGTCCCAAGGTCCTTCTTCTACACCCTTCTCTGCCTGCCCATCTCCCTTACTATTCATGGACCACAAAGGGTCACAGGGGTACTGAGGAGCTAGGCATCCAAATGCCATTCTGTGACTGACCTTCCTTGATGGGCTGGCCTAAGGCAATGCCGGTGACAAGTGGTGAGGCATATTTCAGTTTCCAGATGGCTTCCTCTTTCCGGCTTGGGAGAAAAAAAAGAAGGATCCATGAGACAGCTCAGGGAAAGGGAAGAAGGGAAAACATAGGCAACTGCCACTTCAGAGAACTGCCTGGCAAGAGGGTTAATGAGGAACACAGAAAGACTTAGAGGCCCCAGACACAGGACCAAAAAGTCAAGGGGCTAGAAAGTACTTTGACCTCTCCAGACTAAATGGAACTTTGGCAAAGTGGCCTAAAAATAATCAGGATATAACAGCCCAACCCCTAATCTTCTAGGTTGAGGTGCTGCTTTCCCAGGGTGGGAGTACTGGCCCACCTCTGGTCACCTCTGTCCCAGTCACACACACACACCCCTCCACCACTACCATTCTGTGAGCACTTACATATCTGGCAGTAGTTTTGGGATAATCTCAATGGTGAAGCAAGCTCCCTTTCTGGTGACCTCCATAGGGATGCCATCCATGGCTACATGGTGCAGGGAAAAATGGATTCTCTGTCGCTCTTCTCTTCGGTCAACCTTTTTGGCATCCTGATCTATCTCATCTGTTAGCCCATGAGCCACCCAGGTATAGGTGTCAGGGTCTACATTCAAACAAGAGTCAAGAGTATTGACCATGGGTGGGTCTACTGCCTTCTTGCCCAAACTGAGCTTCCTAAAGCCTTGGCACAGAGCAGCCTCCTTTCCTTTCTCCTTTTCCTCCTCCTCTTCTACTGGACCCTGGAGTTTTAGGTTCTCCAACCGGATGCAGAGGTAGCAGAAATTGAAGTTGATATCAATTGCACATTCCTTAAGGAAGCTATAGGTTAAGCAGAAGGAACCTTGCATCTGTCCCTGGCTGTTCCGCTCTTGGTCCCAGGTAATGGGAACACCATGCAAGAGAATAGAGTCATTCTCAGCCACAGCACTAGAAGCTGACTCCATGGCACAGAGCGGTTCCCACACCCGGGAATATTCTTGTGCCTCAGAGTACACATCCTTGGCTGCCTGGGAAGCGTAGCGGGAAAAGCAGTCAATGGGTTTCTCAGCATGCTCCAGGCAAATGGCAAAACCTGGTGTCAACATCCACATCTGGATGGAGGGTACAAGGAAGCCCCTTTGGACATCAGTGGTCAGCTGCATCTGTAGTGCATCCCCAGTACTTAGCTCTAGGACCACCTCTACATAGTGGGAGCACTTGCTTCGAATCACCTGGCCTAGGGGCCGATGGTAGGCAGTCTGGGCAGCCCCTCTAGACCTAATGAGCAAGGCTGCTGCCTTCTGAAAGTTCTGGTTCTGGACAGCCACTAGCAGGTCCTGCCAGATGACACTGCTTACTGGCATGACATGTGTGTCCACCAGCGTTTTGGAGGATGGAGTCCATGCTTTGCCCTTATCCAGAGAGTACATTCGCCTCCTCCATACCAACTTTATGTTCTGACGCTCGAGGATGAAGGTGGGCTGCTCTACCAATTGCAGAGCACGATAATTGACAAGATGGGGGTCAGGCAGGGTATCCCGGTTCATGGGGAAAATCACCTTAAAAAAGCGGTTCGCAGATTCCACATTCACGACAAAGCACAACTTTGTCAGCAGCTGGGCCTTAAGCTGGGTGGCCAGGTGAAGGCAGTGGGCCTTGCGCTCATAAGCCTGCGCACGCCCATTTTTTCGGTTGAAGTCATGGCATAACAAGTCAATATCTTCAGGGGAATAGCCAGGCTGGCCCTGGCCCATGGCAGCATGGAGCTGCCGCTGGAGCACCACATCAATGTAGCGCCTTATGGGGGACGATGCCCAAGTGTACCAGTCCACCTGCAATGAGTAGTGTCCAGTCCTGGACAAGCTAGTAGAGTTTGAGCGGCTAAAGTAGGAACGGCTGAGCAGCTTTCGGAACTCCAGCCCAGCTGGGGCCAGAGTGGGGTGGATGTCATCTGTGGCAATGAGGTCCACCATCTTGTTATAGTCTTTGCTGTCAGCAGCCTGACACAGGTGGTCCCAAAGTGGACGCAGGATGCAAAGGTTGTGACCTGAGCTGGTTGCTCGGGAAGTACTGGTGGTCTGGCCAGAGAGACGGTAAGAGAGATGGAGGGACAGAGGGAGCAAGTGATTGTACTTTTCCTTTAGTTGAGCTATTTGCTGAGGATTGGGCTCAGCCTGGCACCTCAGTGGGGTGATCAACTTTGTGTTATCCTTGTGCACCAGGAATTCAGCTACATAGCTATTGAATAGGATCATAAGTTCCTGAACCATCTGGTGGGAGCTACGTGAACCAAGAGGGCTATCTTCATCTGGTTGGTCATAGTAGCAATCTCCCTGAAGGCGGCTTCGGCGGAGGACTTGGGAAAAGTGATAAGCAGCCACAACACAGCCTTCCACAGTGCCCAGCCGGAGAGGCAGCCTGGCCCCACCACCAGGATGACTTTTAATAATAACTTCAGCCTCCTCATAAGTCAGCTGGAGGTTGGAGCATATCATAGATGGCGTGATATGCCATTGTACTACTCGGTCACCTTCCTTCTCCACTGTAAGAATCAGGGAGATGGTTCGACGTTCTTGTTGGGGAAGGAGACTGAATAGGTCTTGGCTGAGCCTGGATGGGAGCATGGCCACAGGATCCTTTCCAGGAGCATAATATGTGGCACCTCGCTTCCTAGCCTCACGATCAAGTGCCCCATCTTTTGGCATGAAACTGGCCACATCAGATATATGGACAGCTATCTCATATTGGCTTCCCAGGTCCCGGACACTAATAGCATCATCCAGATCCCGGGAGCCCTGTGGGTCCACAGTGAAGGTTAAATAATCCCGGCAGTCCTTCCACTGTCCCCGGTGCAGACTAAGTTTATTGCAGCTGTGCTGGTTCACTTCCTTAATGACAGGAGTTGGGTATCTTCCATTGGCATTCAGAGAGTATTCCATGTCCAGAATCTTAAAACCTTGTTCTAAGGTCAAAGGCAAGGGAAGAATCTCAAGTATGATACCTAATGGATAATAGAACCTCTCTTTCCAGGAGATGATCTGTACACGAAAGAGCTGATTGCGCTTGGTCTCCTCTGTTATCTTCTCGTAGCTAATAAGTTTAATGTGTCCTCGTTGTAAACGGCGGATGGGAATAGTGTTGGGCTTATCCTTTAGCTCTGGTACAAAGATCTTGGTGACTGAAGGGTCAATGGGAATCATTACTCGGGGATCAAACTCATCCATCTTGCATATGAAGATGAGTTCACGGTCACCCCTTTCCAGTACACCTACCACTCGGCCCATGGGGCGCCAGGAATACCCCTGTTCCTCCAATTCTGGGGTCAGGATTTCCACTAGAACTTGGTCACCAGTGAAGGCCATACCACAGTTGGTGCGCCCTCTGATTTGAATAATGAGGGGTGGGGAGTCATCTATGGTGAAGGCAGATGCCTTCTCAAAGGCCTCCTTAATCAGTTCACATTTCCTATATATCTTGGGCTGCATGCGTAGATATTTCTGCAACACTGGCACAGGAAAGCTTAAATACTGTTGCCCTTGATGACGGGACCGTCCACCTGATGTCACATTCAGCAGCCCATCCTCCGTTACCGTCACTGCCACATTCTTGCTCTCATCCAGCAACTCCTGCAGGATGGGGTCATCAGCATTGAGTTCGGCATCAGACACCCACGAAGGAATGTCATTGTTATTGTCCTCCTCTTCTAATTGCTCTTCCCTGGGGACCTTCACAGGGTGCAGTCCTTTTTGCCAGGCCCAGCGCTGTCTGTGTGCCACATCTTGCTTAATTTGTTCCATAGTGAGGTCCACAGGGGACACGCTGTGCATCTCTACACACTCTTGAATGAAGTGCTTCCATACCTTGCTGCAACGTCCAAAAGAACAAAGGGCCACAGCATCACCCACAGCAACCACCTGTGACTGGGCCCTGGTCATCACTGTGTTCAGCACTCGGGCTTCACTGAAGAATTCCAGGTGGGGGACCGAGCTGCTGAGCAGGCTGTCCCGGGTGTGGACTGTGCTGAGGATGATCACTCGGAACTCTCGACCTAAGAGAACAGCCAGGACCAAAAAATCAGGACACAGCCAGAAGAGCAAAAGCAAGGGAAAAGGAAAGGGTGAGGCCAGGTGGGAACCCCGAATGGTCAAAGAGCCAGATCACCCTGGGAAGAATACTGGGTGGGGGCAGGCAAAGGAGGAACCTACCCTGGGGACCCTTTCCCATTATAGGGAAAAGAAGTAGCCAAGACCAGAGTTCTCAGACATTTGACTTTCAGCCCCTCTGGATAGTCTAGCTCTAAAGAAATCATGCATCTCTGTGCTGCTGCATGATGAAGATTACCAAGGTGCTTCACATCTATCATCAAGAACTATCCAGGTGGATGTGATCCAACAGAAAACTTCCCCACCCTACCACCTCCCACTCCTGGCCCTATACCCTAGGAGTCCTGACTCCCCCCACCCTTAGTGTGTGCTAAAGAAGATCACACATGCAATGTTGTATCTGTAGTCTGGCTGACCAAAGAGTCCTTACTGTAGTTACAAAGAGAACCTGACACTCAGCCTCTTTAAGTGTGCCTCTTCCCTTCCCTGAGAAGTTGCAACTAATAACTAATCATGGTCTTAGAAGAGATAGTAAAAATTTCTACACTGTTCTCCTATTCTATGAAGTTTGGATTCAGTCAAAGGGCCACACTTGAGGACCTAGAGAGCCACATGTGACCCCCACAGACATACACAAATACATAAATACATACATACATACATACAGTGACCTTTGAGGGACCCCTGCCCTTAATAAGTCTCCCTATCAAAGACTCTAGGAATTAGAAAACAGGGCCCCTCCACCGTCCATTGCCCAGGGGTTTGGCTGTAGTAACAGTGACTAGCAAATAAATAAGGTTCTAAATAGACAGCTAAGGTCACCTTAAACAGGGTACTCCATGCCCCCATCCTCACAGGACCTAAACATATTACCTCCTAGCTTTATGCTCCTGGCACTAGGCACCCACCTGGCAGATTTTCAAAATTCTCCACTGCTACTTCTCCCAGTTGTTTCTTCCTCAGTTCTTGCCTCAGTGTTTTTACCTAAAAAATAGACCAACAGGGGGACCAATTAGTGACTTCAGCCCAGAGTAAACAATATTCCTCAAGATCCCTACCCTGTATAACCAAGTTTAATACCAAGACCTCAGCCTCCAGACTTATTCCATCAGAATCAAATAGCACCATCCGGTGCCTTCACTGGGAGGAAGAATACATCATATATATACTCACTCTCCCTTTCCGAAACCATCCAGAACAATAAAAAGATTAAGCCACATTCCTCAGATCATCCCAGTTTACAAAATCCCACCTCCTCCATGAAGCCTTCATAGATTATTCAGAGAAAAAGTTAAGTTTCTATCAGCTTCTGTGCTAGATGATGGGTCTCACACACACACACACACACACACACACACACACAACCGCCCCTACTATTTCCAGTCTCCATTAGAAACACTGGTACCTGGTCCCAATATAGTATGATCACAAAGGACATGAGCTACTGCAATGTTTGCTAAAGACAATCATTGTACTACTTGTGCATTTTCCTATATTTCTCTCCAAGCCATAAGAATAAGGATAAATACTAGACCTGAGATTTCATTAGCATAGGAAACTCCCAGGTGAGAAAAGTCTCTACAAATATAAGTTGGCGCCTTCTCTTAGAGAGTGGTCTGAGAACTCTGAAAGAGTAAGTGACTTGCCCAGGGTCACATATCCAGGATAAGTTAGAGTCAGGACTTGAACCCAGGCTATTCTGCCTTCAAGGACTTCTCTCTATCCACTAGACTATGCTGCATCTGAGTATGTTTATCTGCGAACATATACTTGATGAAGATGAATCAGTGAGAGTGATGATAATGATGAAGGACCCCAGAGATCCCTTCTTTTCCAGGTAAAGGAGAAAAGTTTAGACCACAAAAGGGTCCAGAAATGATCATTACTCCCCAATCCATATGCAGGATACTTCTTGAGGATCCTGAGAAGAACTATGTGCCTCCTAGAGTGCCCAGTGGACATCTAGAATGGCTGTCATTTGGAGGTGGAGTTTAAATACAAAAGTCTGCCTGCCCATTGACAAACCAAGATTCTGTTTCTAATCCCTGCAGGAGAGAAAAGACAAAGATGGAAAGAGGGCCAATCACCTGAGAACCATGAGACACAACACAAATTTGCTTCAGATCAGGGCTATTCCATTGGTAGGCCCAGATACTATAGAATTCTTGCACCTTCTCAATCACCTCCACTATCTCGGCCCTGTTGAACCATGATGTCATTGTTATGTCTCTCTCAGGAGTACCAGCCACATGGCAAAACATGAGCGGATACTTGCATGGGTGGCCAGGGATCTGTCCACTAGCCTGAATAGGGTTGCCCTTAGCCACATAGAAATTCCTAGACACGAAGGAAATGATGGCTTCAGTGGAACGGTAATTTTCATGGAAGATGACCCTGCTCTGGGAAGCCAATTCATGAGTCTCCCGCTGGTAGTACTGGAATAGCCGATTGAGCAGTGTGTGATCAGCAGACTTCCTGGCCCCCACGCTGAAGAGTTTGGGGGTGATTTGCATGTGGTCCCCAGCCAGCACAATGCGAGTGTTCTGGGTGGCATAGGCCAGTGGAATTATCGCTTCACATTCTAACATCTGAGCAGCCTCATCAATGAGAATGTGGGAAAAAAAACCAGGTGACACACACAGGGAGTGGGATAAAGTAGTGGTCGTGATTATAATGCGGTGCTGCTTTAGTTTCTCCTGAGTTGGGAAACAGAAGGAGCGTCCATCATCTGAGAGGCAGCAATACTGCAGTGTGGTTGGGTCTGTCTGGCTGAGGAAGCTTTCAGTGTTTTTGACCCTCAGTGGCACAGCCTCAGGGTGTCCAGTTGTGACATAGGCGTGAAAGTACTCACGGATGTAGATGTCAGCAGCACTGTGGAAGAAAAACAGAAGAGGTTCAGGAGAATGGCTACAGGATTTCCTCAATTGCTTCAATTCAATTTAACAATTATTTCCTGCCTCTTACGTGCAAGGCACTATGCTAATTAATATTGGGTATACAAAAAAAAAATGTATCCCTTAAGGGGGTTACATTCTACCAGGAGATGCAAACTGTATAATGTTTTTAAAAAGAGGCAAAGGAGAGGTCCAAAGTGCTTAAATGAACATTTAAATTAAATTTAAATATTTTTAAAGTACTTAAGATAAATTTGCTAATCTGTTGAGAAACATTTAATAAATACTGTGCTAAGCATTTTTGTTCAGAGAAAGGAGAGAGGGACATGGAAAGAAAGAGATATGTAGGGATGGAGAGAGGCAGAGAGAGAGAGAGAGAGAAAGAGAGAGATAAAGAACTCCACTCTCAAAATTATTCAAAGGTATTAATCAAGTGCCAATTATCCATTTTCCATCATAAATATTTAATCCTAGGGTATCCCCAACCTACTGTCTAGGTAAACTCACAGGTGAGGGAATTACGCATGACACTTTTTAAGTTTAATATGCATTATTAACATTTTCTCCATAGATTTCTTAAGTCTAGACAAACAAAACAATAAATCAAGCCCTAATTTGTAGGGTGTACTGATTTCCAAGGTGTGAGTGCTTACACTGAAATTTTAATAATCAGTAACTTACCCCTGGTTTAAAGCTGGCTCCAGCACACCCCAAAAGAACCCACCACTATCAATCAATCTCTAACTGTAAAAATCCTTCATTTTGAGACCCATCTCATATTCTGCCTCCACCATGAACCTCCCACCCCGTGCTGACACCAATATCCAAGTGAAAGTAATCTTTCTCCTCCCTTTGCCCAATCACATTCTATCTTGTATCAGCCCTATTTATGTAATCTGGAGAAGCAAAGACTGGCGGAATACACGATCCCTGTCTTCAAATATTTGATGAGCTGCCACATGGAGGAGAGATTAGACTTAATTGACTTGACCCCAGAGGGCAGAAATAGGACCATAAGGGAGGGGAGTTACAAAAAGGATTTATTCGGAAAAACTTCCCAATGATTAGAACCATCTAAAAGCAGAATGACCTGTCTCAATCTCTCTGGAGATCTTTGGAGACTATAACCAGGTATATTACAGAAGGGATTCTTCATATCCATTCACATTAATCCAGATTAGATGGCCATTGAGGCCCCTCCAACTCCAAAATTCTGTGATTTTGACTCTGTATATGCTACTTGTAAACAAGAACATTGTCAGTTTTTATCTTTGTATTCCTAGGGTATCATCTGCTACTCTATAGTATAATACATGATACTACACTAGATCTCATGGGTACCTAGGAAATGTTAGTTGAATCGAGCCCCAATCCTGACCCAAAGAAAGCTGTATTTGCCCCTGCCCCAGCCCAGCTCACCTGTTGGTGTGGGTACAGATCAACACTTTTGTGTTGGGTTGTTTGATAACCTCTAGCGTGGCCATAGCTAGCGTGTATGTCTTGCCTGTCCCAAATGGGCCATAAATGAGCAGTGGAGGCACTCGACGTCGACTACCAGCTGTGCCTGTGATAAAAGAGATGGCCTGCTTCTGTTTTGGATTACCACGGAGCTCCTGGGGAGGTGGCCTCAAAGAAGGCAGAGAACAGGTAGGTACATCAGGTACCACCAGTCTGTCATCCTGAAGTGCATCAACGGCTTGGTGCCATAACCCAAATACAGTCTTGTCAATTTGAAACTGGATTTCCATGAGCTGTGTATCTTCATCCTTAAGTCCCAAGGCAGAGCAGCAGTGGGCTGGCAGCAGAAGCCACACATTCTGCTCCGAAGTGGCCTTGACTTCCACCCAAACCTCATACACACGATTGTCAGGGGCAGGGACAGGTGCCACGTAAGCAGTGCTAACAGCTCTACTTAGCAAATAGCCCTGGTCTGTGTCTGGTGTCAGGGAGCAAGGGATTGGAACCTTGGCGTACAATTCCCCAGGTGGTGCAAGCTTCATGCCCATTGCCAAGGTCTGCATCTTGGAGGTTAATGTGACTTCCACCTGAAGGTTCAGTCTGTGACAAAGGGATAAATAAGTTAGTGAGCGATCCCTCTTATAAACTTCTCCTCTGGATCCTCTCTAACCCATCCAGATCCCTCAAACTTAGCTGTATTTCTTTTCTGGTATTTCCTGATCTCTTCTGACTCCAATTATCCTGGGTCAAGGAGGGCATCGCGGGGAGACACGGCTCCCACGCCCTTAATTGCCACCTTCCTCTGCTCCCCGCTTCATGTCCTTCCCCCTCCCCCAGCCAGTGACTCCATCCCATGCTCACTTGGCCACCAGCTCCTGCCGAGCCTCCTCTTCTACATACAAGAATTGGTGCATCCTGTCCCGATAGTTGACTGGAGTTATGGGGATCTGGTCAGAGGCCATTGACTTGTAGTATTCTAGTTCCTGGGGGCTCACTTTGTACTTGGCTAGTAGCTTCATCTGTTCAGCCGTCCTAGCCGCACTGGGCACCACGCAACGATTTCCACTGTGCCAGCGTATCAACTCAAGAAGACAGTCGTGGTCCTGCGTACAGATGGGCAGGATCCCACGGGCTTCCCTCTGTCCCACTTGCACGTGTAGCTTCTGTACCAGGACGGGCCGACGTCCAAAGTCAAAAGCCACCCACTGCTGGTAGCTGCCAAAGGTGATACACTCCACCAGCACCTCCACCTGGAAGGTCATCGCTGCACCCTGCACGTGGAACCTTGAGCCTTGGGCGTAAAGCTGTCCTCGTGGCAGGCCGGGACTCACCAAGGAAAAGATTGCTCCCATCTGACGTCTGAGGAGGGCCACGTGCTGAAGCGGGTCCTAGAGAGGTGATGGGGAAAGATGTTGCGACATCAGCAGTTTGGCCCTCCTACCCCTAAACTCTCTCCCTCCATTTCTCCCAGTCCTCTTCATTCCCCCCAGAAGCCAGGCCAGGGTCTCAGACCACAGCTTTTCCTCTACCAGTTGCTCCAGATGACAGGATCCACTCTAGCCCCAGTCTTCTAGATCCCTCACTTCCTCAGTCATATTGGCATACCTCTGTGGGTCATCCTGCAACCCCATCATCTTGGTGACTGCTTCCACTGTTGTAAGGAGGGAGCTGAAACACTTCACATACGCCCCACTTCCCCAAACGGGTGTCACAAACCTTAGAACGGATGATAAATTTCCATCTGCATTGCGATTTCTTGTCCTCTACCCGGCATTGTAAGGGCTGGTCACAGTGCACAGTTACATCACGTATAGACTCGGACATCTGATGAGAGGCAGATGGGCACGGGAGGCTGTTAGCAGAAGGGATGCTACCCCAGCTCCCCATCCATGTCCATGAGATCACACCCAGGCCCTCCCCATTCTTCACCCCTCTTCTGAAGTCCTTCCTCAAAGTCACTAAGGCCTACTCACCACCAGCATTTCACGGCTGCAGTGCTGATATTCATGTAAAAGCCGGTCCTGGTAGGAGAGAAGTCCATCCTGCCGGGCTGATTCCTCTCTTATCTGGGCTGCCTGAGCCCGCACAATCCATTCCTGAAGCTCTTCCACGGAGTGTGCCTGGGTGCATCCATTTCCATACTCACAGATATCCTGCCTGATAGAATGAGAAATCCAAACATAGTAGTCAGCTGGATTATTACAGCAATAAAAGTCTTGCCCTATCCTTTTCCCATGCTGCTGAGGTAGTAACAAGGTCAGATGGAAAGCATATTAGATTTGGAATCAGAAGACCCTAGGGTGCAAATGACAACTCTGATACTCCTTATATGACTGAGCAAATCACATCATTTTGCCCCAGTTTTCACATCTATAAAATGAAATGACCTTGACGTAGAAAATCCCTTTCAACTTTAAATCTATGATCCTGTGAGCAAATCTTAGTGTCTGGTTTGGTGAGAGACAGGAACATGTAAAGGGAGTGACATCTATGGATTCTTCCCATAGGCTGGAGCCCTGAGTTTGGGGACTGAGAGCTAGTCCAATGGCCTACATGAAATGTAAGTTTTGACGAGAAAGGAAGGAAGGTAAGGAGTGGCTAAGATATCCAGTCCTTCCCCCAGAGAGGCCAAGCCTTGAGCAGCTGGGGCTGGGGACACTAAAAGGTGGTCTGCTTCCACATGCGATAGAACAGAAAGAACACTGAACTAAGTCAGGTACACAGAATTCCAAAACTGGATCTGACTCCTTACAATCACCTTTACCTGCATCACTTAAATCTCTGTGTCTGTTTCCTCTTCTCTTACCTCATAGAGCTGCTGAGATAATCAAATGAGATAAAGAGCTGAGAAAGCTCAAATCCCACTTTTAGCATACAGAAGGCCTTTCCTGGTGTCCCTTCCCCCTCCCCCCCCATCCCTTCACTGCCAGTGACTCCCTTCTGAAATTAGTTTCCATTTACACTCCACATGTCTGTGTATGTACATAGTTGTCTACATGTTATCTCCTCATTTGGAATGCAGGATACAAGCTCCTTCAGGACAAAGACTGTGATTTTGTCTTTTTCGTATCCCAAGCACTGCTCAGTGCCTGGCACATAGTGTTTAATATATGCTTGCTGATTAACTCACTGTAAGCCACGTACTGTACAGAAGTGGGGTACCATTATGGATCTAAGTCCAATCAATGTCCTCCATAAAGAAGTTTAGTATTTACTGATGAATGGAGAAGAAGAAGGGGAAAGATGGAAAGAGCTCCTTGAGTGGAGACACTAAGCACTAACTCCTTCTCTTCTCTCCCTATACAATGCCTAGCCTAGGGTTGGCCACACAATCCATGCTCAATAAATGTTTGCTAAATGAAGTGCTGCAGGGGAAGCTAGGTGGTGCAGTAGATAGAGCACCGACCCTGGAGTCAGAAGGATCTGAGTTCAAATCCAGCCTCAGATGCATAACACTTACTGGCTGTGTGACCCTGGGCAAGTCACTTAACCCCATTGCCTAGCCAAAAAAAAAAAAAAATGAAGTACTGCCTTTCCTGCCCCAGAAGCCTTACCTGCTGCAAAGTTTGAATTTGCGGAGCCCCATGGGGGGCGCTCGGTATTCCCACAGGGCCCCCTGGTCATAGGACACCATCTGTGTGTGCTCCAGGGTTGAGCAATGGTTCTCAAAACTCTCTTGGGAGTTGCAGGTCACGAGGCAGGCTCGGCAATATAGCTGAATCTGGGGTGAAGCAGATGGGCTCCCATTTCTACCACCATCCTCACCACTGGTCCGAGCCCCTGCTCCAGATTCCAGTGTGGCTGGAAGCTTAAGCAAGTCAGAGCGAGTCAGGTAGCCTATGGACTCAGCTTCCCACACAACCTTCTCCACATCACTGTGAGCATACTGACAGCGAACAACCCCATGCCGACATGGATGTCCTCGAGACACATACATACAATATTCCAGGAGGTGGTTTTGCCGGGGCAGAGGCCGGATCTCCACTAGCTGTTTCTTTCTAAGACCCTCACTTGTTATGTGTACGATAAGCAGGTTAGAGGCCCCATGCTGTGGGCACGGCAGATTTGGACCCCGGATGGTCACCTGTGGAGGGCAGTTCCGGAAGCAAGGCTTACAGAGTTCCTGAAAATAGCCTCCAAATTCAGCCCCTATTTCTTCAGCTGCAGTCAGGATCCTGGGAGTCCCTTGGTACAAGCTGCCCTGTACTTTAGCTTTCAGCCATAGTCTGGGGATATCATTTTCCCTCTCAAAAGTCCAAACCAGTGCTTCCTCTAAGCTTCGGGCAAATGTGCACTGGTTGTGGTGTTTCCTGCAGCCCATCCCAGCTTTGTAGTAGCGGCACACTTCATAACGTCTGGGCCGAGGGAAGCTCGGCCTGCGTCCAACCTTTCTCCATTCTTTATGCTCAGGTGCTCCCTTGGCCCTTGCCAGGAGGATCTCACGGGGGCAATTGTGTTCTATGGAATCCCATATATACGTGCTCTCATTCAATGGCTTCGAGCAGACTGAGCAGCCCACACGTAGGTCCAGTTGGCTCTGGAGCTGGTTCAGTGGGCCCTGGAGCCGAGCCAGAAGCCTCTTTTTGAATGACGGCATCTCCCTCCACAGGACACTTGAACTAGATATAAAATATCCAATGACTCCAGCTAAAGGTGCTTCAGGTGCCCCAAACACTGGGTCAGTTTGCAGCAGGCACAGCAAGGTCCTCGAGGTAGCTGGACCTCAGGATCAGTTCATCCTCCAACTCATGTCCTGAACTCAGAACCCTAGGGAGATGGGAATAGTCATCACTCTGAACTGGGGATTGGAAGGGGAGAGGGACAGAAGAGATGGCTCCTTCCAGGCAAGGACAGCCATTTGCTCCACCAGGAAAAAGAAAGAAGCATGGCCCTGCCCTAGAGAAGCCCCCAGTATAATGTGGGATAAAATCTAAATACAAGCAAAGCTTTAGAACTCACAGGGGAAAACATGGAAATAAACATCTAACTAATTACTGCTGTGGGTACAGGACAAAAAGTAAAAGCAATAACCACAAGGACAAGGTGACCAGAGGTAGGTGAGGTTCATTTTGAAAGACCACACTTCAAAGAGAAGGTAAGTTTGGAGCAGAATGCGGAAAGATAGATGGACATGGTTTTGTGAATGAGAAGGGAAGCTTTAGGTTTTGGTACTTTTCCAAGTGGAAGAAAATAATTTCCTCTTTTACTCATCTACAAAAACCAAATGACAAAATCCTGGCAGCCTGTCCATCCTACAAACACTTTTTCCTTACTGTGAACACTGAAATGTCACCCAGGCCTCACAGGGCAGGAGCTCATAGGGCAGGACCAGCTTGAGATGTGGAAAGGGAGATTCCTATGATGACCACTCTACCCTGGAGAGGCAGAAACGTAGGAAAACTGGCAGACACAGAGCTCTCTAATCACAGTTGGGGAGAAGCCTATGGGCTCTTCCTTCCATCCCCATGCCAACTCCTTAAGGTCACTTCTTCCTAGAGGTAGAGATGCTCCAGAGTGGCAGGATGGCCCCTGATTGGGAGAGATTATCACCATCACCATCATCACCATCACCCAAAACCTCCACAAAGATTTCACAAGGACACAGCAACTTTATACAAAAATTTCTTTGGGGACTAATATTCAGTGAGCTCTTCCTCATTTTGGTCTTCCAAGGCTTAAGAGACTTAACATCTGACTCCACCAACCAGTAAACTGAGTACCTTTTTGAGCTTCATCTGCATCCAGTACTGCTGAGCTCCCACAAAAACATTTCCATTTAGGGGTGAGATAAGGGGTAGGAGGAAAGCAAAATCTGTGACCTTTGGGAACCCTGCAGATGAGCGGATTCCACCTGGCCTCAGGACACAGGATTTCATCACAGTAAGTTCTCCCTCTCTTCCCCCACCCCACATGACTGAGATAGATCAGGAGAAGCAGGTGGGGTGGAGAGGAGGAAAAGCAAGCTGGACAGCTTTGGAGATTCTCAAGGAATAGGCCATTGCATGGGGAAGGAAAGCAAAGACTGGATGTTGACCTCTGCCTCTGCACCCAGAGGTACAGATTGGACAGGCTAGAACTCTAAGGGTTCCCTCCTAACCATATTCCTATCTCTCTAACTCCTGAGGTCTGATTTTCCCAAATAATAAAATAAGCCTTTGGTTTACCTCATGTGCCTCAGTTTTCCTACCTGTATAATAGAAAATCATATTACTTTGGCTTTTGAGTAACTGGAATCAACGTCCCAGAGAAATAAATCATCCCCTAGACAAACCACAACCTCCTTCTCCTTTCTCTTTCCATTTCTATATTAAGCAGACCCACAGGAACATATGTGCATTAAGTCAGGTAAGTACAGTTACAGTATTTCACTCACTACACTCTAAACCTTTTAATCCTGCTCTCCCCTTCACCCTCTCAGTTGAGGAGGTTGCCTCATACTTCCCCTACAAAATATTGAACCCATTCATAGGAGCTTCTTCTTCCTTTCTCATCTCATTCGACTCATAAATCTTCCACTATCTCATCCTTCACCCCTGCCTCAAGGGATTCCCCTTCTCCTTGCTATGACAAAGCCCTCAACATGTACCCTTGATCCCAACTCCTCCCTTCACCATCAGACTGCCCCTTCTCTTATCCCTACTCTTTTACTAATCTATCTCCCCCATCTCCCTATTCCTTCCTATAGATTCACCCATGTCTCCCCCATCCTTAAAAAAAAAGTCCTCATTATCCTACCTACAATACCCATGATAGCTACCATCCTATCTTTTCTCCTTTTAGTGTCTAAATTTCTTGAGAAGGCAGTTTACAGAAAGGACCCATATGTACAAAAATATTCATAGCAGCTCTTTTTGTAGCAGCAAAGAATTGGAAATTGAGGAGATACCCTTCAACTGGGGAATGTCTGAACAAGGTGTAGGATATAACTATGATGAAATACTGTTGTACTTTAATAAATAATGAAGAGGATAGCTTTAGAAAAGTCTGGGAAGACTCATTTGAGCTAATGCAAAGTGAAATGAGCAGAACTGGGAGAACACAGTAGGCAGTAATGGCAATATTGTAATGATAATCAACTGTGAAAGACTTAGCTACCCTGATCAATACAATGATCCGCAGCAGTTCCAAAGAAATCATGATGAAAGATGCTATCCACCTCCAGAACAAGAACTGATAAACTCTAAGTGCAGATTGAAGCATATTTTTCTCACTTTCAAAAAAAAAAAAAAAGGAGGACGAAGAAGTTTATACTAGCTACCTCTACTTCCTCTTCTCTCACTCTCTTCTAACTACTTGCAGTCTGGTTTTCAACTGAAACAACTCTCTCTAAAGTTACCAGAGATCTTTTAATTGACAAATCTAATGATCTTTTCCCAATCCTCATCCTTCTTGTATTCTCTGCAATATATGATACTGTTGATCACCTCCTCTTGGATACTCATCCCTCTCTGAGTTTTCATGACATTACTCTCTCCTGATTCTCCTCGTGCCTATATGACCACTCCTTCTCAGTCTTCTTTGAAGTATCTTCATCCAGGTGATGTCCACTAATCATGGGTGTCCCAAGGGTCTATCTTGGGCTCTCTTATCTTCTACCTCTATACTATTTTACTTGGGGATCTCTCATCAGCTACCATGGATTCAATTAGTATCTCTACTATACAATGATCCTAAGATCTACTTATCCAGGCCTAACCTCTCTCCAACTACCTATTGTACATCTCAAAATTGGATGTCCTATAGACGTCTTAAACTCAAAAACCAGAACTTAGTATCTTTCTCCCTACCCCCAAAATACCTACCAATATCCCATCTGTTGTCAAGTCCTATAGATTCTACATCGGTAACATCTTTAATATATGTCTTCTTCTTTCCACTCACATAGCCACCATACTGATATACTTCATGCCTGGATTATGGCAAAAACAGACTGCTGGTTGGTTTCTCTGCCTCAAGTCTCTCCCTACTCTGGTCCATCCTCTCTACTCAGTTGTCAAACTGATCTTTCTAAAGAACCCCCAACTCCCATTTCAATAAACTCCAGTGGCTCCCTGTTCCTTTCAGGATCAAACATAAAGGCTTCCATTTGACTTTTAAAGACCTTCACGACCTGGTCCTCTCCTACCTTTCCAGTCTTACTCCCACATACTCTATGATCCAGAGACATTGGCCTCTTTGGTGTTCCTAGAACAAGACACTCTATCCCCCAACTCAGTTAATTTTCACTAGCAGTTCCCATGCCTAGAATTCTCTATTTCCTTATGGCTTCCTTCAAGTCTAAATGAAAATCCTACCTTCTGCAGACAGCCTTTGCTGAATCTCCTTAATGCTAATGTTTCTCTCTGTTATCTCCTCCAATTTACCTTATACATATCTTATTAATAAATAGTTGTTTGCATGTTATCTCTCCCCCATAAGAATGTGAACTACTTGAGGGTACGGGCTGGTTTTTGCCTCTTAATATCACCAATGCATCAGAGTGCTTCACACCTAAGTAAGTAATTAATGCCTGTTGATTTAATTTAACAATCAACAAATATTTATTAAGTGTCAACTATCTACTGATTGATTAGCAGGTGGGAAGAGTTTTGGAGGGGAGAAAAAAAAGAGGGGCACAAATTAATCAATAACACAAAATTAAAACACACCAAGTAATATACTCAGACTCAGTCAAAGTGGTTGTGGCCACCTCTCCAGATCCGGGAAGCCATTCAGATCCTCCCTATTGCTCACAAGCAAAATCAATGAAGGAACCAATGGGACTTCAGGATTGTTTGTCCTGGAAATGTTACATTTTTTTTTTTTTATCTAAAGTGAGTGTTGCTGGATGTTGGGTTTTTTGGTTTTTTTTTTTTTAAAGAAACCCTTGGAAGGGTAAATAAAAGATCAATGAAAAAAGTATTCATAACACTGAAGTTCATTCCCCAAACAAAAACTCTTTTTCCAGATTGACAGAAGAGGGTCAGTCCTCTGAGAGAATGCAAACAGACTGAAGAGCCTTAACCAGACTTGGTAGGGCTCTGGATGACACAACCCAAGGAGACATTAATTCACTTCAGCCAGGTCCCCAAATCCTCAAGAGGACCAGTCGTCTCCCTCCAGGGCTTCTAGCTATAGTCTCCTCCCATCAATACTCTCCTTTTTTTCTCACCACAACTCCCAGGGCCCAATAGCCTGATGCCTCCCTCAAAGGGTGGCAAGACTCTCAGTCAAAAGAACTATTCCTCTGCTCCCCTCTACTCTGCAGGTGGGCAGGTTTCTCTCTGGCTCCAAGGATTTCTCTCCTGCTTATAGGCCAGGGGTCTTGGTGCTGACTCAAAAGCACCACCAAGGGCAGGAACACCCATTATTCTCTCTGAGGCCAGAACCCTGCCAAGTGCCCAAGGACTCAGCTCACAACTACTGCTCTTTCCCTCTCCCCTAAGGCAGGTTCCCCAAGCCTCACTCGGGGTGTCTTTTAAGCCGGGCCTCCCGGTGAGTCAGCAGAGGTACCTCTCAGGTCAGGCAAGGCCAAAGCCCCGACTATTTCTTTCCCAAGGCTCCGGAGTCGGAGAACCCCAGAACGCTGCCTCGGGGTTCTTAGGCTTCAGCTTACCTACACTTAAACTACAATCAACTCTGGCTCCCCCACCTAAAAGGTTTCAGGAACAGGAATAGACCACCTCCAGTTGTGGGCTTTACCCATCTCCAGTCCCTCTGTCAGCAGCCCTTAACAAATAGCAATCGCTCCTTCATCACTCCCTTGAAATTGAGAAGAAACGCCTGAAAGGAGAGAAAGGTAGGTACTGAGGATATATTGACATAGCCGAGAGGGGAAGACTAGAAGAAAATAAAAACGAGATATGAGAGAAAAAGAACTGGGGAGCCGCAAAGGTGCACTGACACCTCAGCCGCTGTGTGACTCCAGTCCAGCCTCCCTGATTATCTGTGTGTGCTGTGCCTTAGCTTCTTCCTCTAATGTGGAGAGAATGATAGCTTCCCCCAACCAAAGAACAGAGGCCGGGGCTCTAGGAATAATGGCTGGAGGTGTCCCCCTCATTCCCAGCCCTACTGCATCCCAATCCATCCCCTCCTGGGTCTGGGTCTCGCGGGGACAGGGATCCTGGCCCATTCCAAGCAAAAGCAACAGCCTAGGACCCCCGGTTTGTTCCCTTGGGACTCAAGAAAGTCTGGGGCTGGAATCCCAATGCAACGTCTGTCCAGAGGAAGAGTAGGGAGTCCCCAGTCTTTGCTGTCTTCGCCCCGCCCCCGCCCGACACCCCCCCTTGCCCGCTGTCCCCGACCTGGCTCTGGTTCTCGTCGTCCCTGGAGCTCTCTCTCTTGCCATTCAGCTACGCCCCGGCCTCCAGTCCCAGGCCGCAATCCCAAGGCCTCCTCTGCTCCAGAATCATTTTCGATTCTGCCCCCGGGGCTATTCAAACCTCCGACGCCGGATCGCGGAAATTACCTCACAGCTTAGACAACCCCCCCCCCCTTCCCCCACTCCCCCGGCCAGTCAATTTCGCCCCGCCCTGCCAAGCCCAGCCCTCCCTCTCCCTCCCCAGGCCTCCCCAGCCTTCCCCAGGCCTCCCCAGTCCTCCCTATGCTCTGCATCCCCCCATCCGGAGCCACTCCCAGTCCAGGCTCCTCCTCCATTCGTCTTCCCCCTCCTCTACCCCCTCAGCTTCTCTGCTCCACCTTTCCCCTTCACCCCAGGCTCCGCCTCCTCCACCCCATTCCCGCCCCTTCCCACCCCCAGCATCTTCACACCACCTTCTAGTTAGGTGGAGTTTTTAATGTTGACAGTTTGCATCACACACACATTCACACACTCGTAGTGGCCATCTTCTCCCATAAGCTCTATGTGTGTTTGCCTCACACACAGATCCACCCTCTCTCATAAGCTGTATGACTGTCAGACACTAAAACACATTCAATCGGTAAACTCTCAGTACATACAAGTACCACTCTCTCCTAGTGTCTAGCACAGTGCTCCGCAAACAGGCTCTCTCTCTCTCTCTCTCTCTCTCTCTCTTTCTCTCCCCCCCCCCGTGTGTGTGTGTGTGTGTGTGTGTGTGTGTGTGTGTGTGTGTGTGTGTGTTTATTGACTCAGAGAAAAAAATATGCTCGGGCAGGCCCTCTCTTCCACAGACTGGCTATTTCAAGAACAAGGCTACTACATCTTCACAGGTTGACACATTCAAACTTAGGAGTCTTACAGGTCAACTTTGCATTCCTTTTGACTCTTGAAATCCCTATGTCATTGGCAGCACCAAACATCTGATTCATCTTGGATTCTGCCTTTAACTTCAACTCTATTATCACCAAATGCTTTCTGTCTTGGACTCTGTAGGATTCCTCCCCCTCCCCTGATCCATATTCATCCCTAACAGCCAAACTTCTTTGATCATAGATGGATAGCAAACTCACTGCTTACTCCCGGCTTTCATGCCTCTCAACTTGATTTACTGCAATTTTCCTAACAGTGCTCCACATTTCCAATCTCTCTCTCTCTCTGGAATCTATTTATTTTTAAGAATCTATTTTAGCAGGCAGTTAGACAAAGATGTGCATATTAGGTGTGCAAACTGACACATGCTGGGGTGGGGGGAAGCATCACCATTGACCCTTCCATTTCCAAGGGAGATAGCTTAGTCTGTGCCAGTATTTTCCCTTCAGCAGAAGGTCCCATAGCCATGCTTTTCCCAAGGCATGATGGCACCTCCCTGCTCCACACACACTGAGTTGGTCCATGATCTCTCTATGCCTATACAACCAAATTGGTTTTCCTATAATGTCAATAAAATTATGTCTTTCCTCTGCTTAGCCCACAAGATAGACTCCAAAATCATTAGGCTGGCATTCCAAGGTCTTCACAATTTGGCCCCAGTCTACCTTTTCAGCCTTCTCTTTTGCTTCGCTTCTGTTCAGGGCCCCAAAGAAACACCAAGCACATTTTCTCAACAGTTGTTTTGATCACCCTTTTCAAGTATCTGGAATTCACTTCTTCTCTCCATCTATTCAAATCCTAAGTTATCCTTCAAATTCCACTTCTTTTTCCAAACCTTCTCTGACTACCCAGATCTTCTGTGTTCTTTGCCAAATTCTGCCACCACCCCACAACTTCCCACAGACACACAACCCCACCTTCACGATGCTAAGACTTATGATAGTAGGGGTATGTAACTCCACCAGACCTCCAAAGGGGAGTCCTTGGATATTTTTGTTGCTTTCTCTGCAGGAGCGGAAACCAAACTAAGAGTAACTGGCCGTTTGAAGATTTTAAGTTCTTGTGTGAAGATTTGAACTTTACATTTTACATTTAGGCAAAATGTCTAAGGAAGGACAATGTTACATTTTCTTAAAAGATTCTGTAAGGAAGTCATGGAAAGAGCAATGCACTTTAAGTAAGAAGACCTGAATTCAGAGCACTGATTGAAGCCGCCCTCCGACTTCAACCACGTTTCTTTGCTCTGTAGTGAAGCTAAGGGTGTCAGGGAGGGGTTCACCAAGGGAACTACATTCTGAGTGAGCGCTAACGGTGCGCTACAGTTCCCAAAACATCCACTCAAATTTGGAAAGGAAGGCTTTATTGTAGAGTCCCCAATAATAGGGGAAACTAAGGCACCCCTGCTTCGTGGAATGACTGGGGAAGAGGTTTTTAAAAATCACACACACAAAAAGCATGTATTAAGCGTTAGTTTAGACTTGGACCTATAGAGGCAGTCTTAAGTCCTAGGCTTTACCTAGTTTGAGAAAAGAACCGAGAATGAGACTGGGACAGGCTGACAGCCAAAAGGAAGGGCTAAACCAGGTCGTGAGTAGATAGGAAAGACTTACGTCAGATGAGTTTGTTGATTGTGGGTTTTGGTTTTTTTTTTTGAGACTGGGGAAGGGGGTGTTTTGGGTGGGAGAAGGGGAGGCCTGGAAAAGTACTACATTGAATCGAAGAGAGGGACGGGGACACCCCCCCCCCCCCCGCAGGCCTGAAAGGGATGATCGGATTAGATCAAGCTAGCCCTATGGGCCCAAGAATAGGCGGGGAGGGGAGGGGTGGCCGGGGGAGTGGAGGGGTTGTTGAAAAAAAAAAAAACCTCCAAGATAACGAAGAGTTTCGGTTTTCATTTTCGAACGTCACTGAGGGGGCTGGAGAAGGGGCGGGAGAGGTGGTGGTGAGGTAACTGTGGCAGGGGCGGGCCTGGTCTGTTTACCGACTCTACAAAGCCGGGTTGGAACCACCCGATTTGCGGTCTCTAGAGACGTTGCTTTTCCTGTGTTGCAAGTGAGAAAAACAAAGCCGGGCCCACTGGGGATGGCACGGTTATTACCTCGAGCCTTCACTAGGACAACATCCCCATCCCGTGGCGGGACTTTCCTAGTCCTGGCCAGCTCCAGGATAAGGCTTACAGCACTTCGATCACTCATACAAGGCTTGCTCATTTTGGGGACGAAAAAGTAAAAGTAAAAAAAACTTCCCTCCTTTCCAAGCAAGCAATATCAATTTAGTTTGCCAAACATTCCGGTCCTCACCGTCGTTTCCTCTTTAGCTCCCTGCAATCTGGCATCTTCCCTTGGGTCCTGTTCCTAATATTATTGTATTTGACCTTAACAAGTCTATGATTGTTACTATCCCAATTTTACAGATTAGGAAACGGTCTGAGAACGGTTAAGTGATTTGCCCAGAACTTCGTAGTTAGAAAGTGAGTGAGGCTGGATTTGAACCAAGGACTTCCTAACTCCCGATTTAACACTCTATCTACTTGCACCATATTCAAACAAAGAAATATAGCGTAACTGTTATCCAAATTATAATATGTGGTTGAATTGGCAGCCCATTGAGTCCATCCAATAAGTCCATCAGTATAGGTATCTTTCCTAGGTACAGCAGACGGACAATGAGATAGGCTAAAACTTAATAAAAGGAACAGAACAGACTAGATCCCACTTGGAAAATTGTACAGTGCTATGAACAATTCCAAGCTGTTCCTTGACCTAGAAACCCATCTTTTAAAAAAAAGTGTGTGTATGTATGTATATGTATATGTGTGCATACAAACACACACATGCACACATATATATATGTGTGCATGTGTTCTCCCCCATGTTATATACCTATGAATGGATGAACACAATAATTTCTGAGGAATCAAAAATGTGGGTTATCAAAAGATCAATGGAAGCTGGTATGCTGGACAGAAAAGTGCAGTATTTCACCAATGATGATTCCCATGCAAAAAGTAGTATAAAAATGCATGGTCACAAAAGGGTGTCAAGACCCAGAGAAATCAATGAACAGTCTAAATGATTCAATGTTATCTCCAGAATGTGGACTGGTCTAAAGAAGGACTCCGAGAGCAAGGAATAGTTTACCTGTCAGATTTATGGAGAACAGAAGAATTCATGAGCAAATAGGAGATAGAGAACATTATGAAATGCAAATTGAATAATTTTGATTACATTAAATTGAAAAGTTTTTGCACAAACAAAGCCAATGCAACCAAGATTAGGAGGGAAGTAGAAAATTAGGAAACCAGTTTTCAGACAACCAGTGTCTCTGATAAGGGCCTCATTTCTAAAATATATAGAGAATTAAGTCAAATTTATAAGAATACAAGTCATTCCCCAATTGATAAATGGTCAAAGGATGTGAACAGGCAGTTCTCAGATGAAGAAATTAAAGCCATCTATAGTCATATGAAAAAATGCTCTAAATCACTATTGATTAGAGAAATGCAAATCAAAACAACTCTGAGGTACCACATCACACCTATCAGATTGATCAACATGACAAAACAGGAAAATGATAAATGTTGGAGAAGATGTGAGAAAATTGGAACACTAATGCATTGTTGGTGGAGTTGTGAAATGATTCAACCATTTTGGAGAGCAAGTTGAAACTATGCCCAAAGGGCTATAAAAATGTGCATCCCCTTTGACCCAGCAATAACACTTCTAGGCTATATCCCCAAGAGATCATAAAAATGGGAAAAGGACCCACATGTACAGAAATATTTATAGCAGCTCTTTTTGTGGTGGCAAAGAATTGGAAATTGAAGGGATGCCATCAATTGGGGAATGGCTGAACAAGTGGTGGTATATGAATATAATGGAATATTATTGTACTATAAGAAATGATGAGCAGACGGACTTTAGAAAAACCTGGAAAGATTTGTATGGTCTGATGCTGAGTGAAGTAAGCAGAACCAGGAGAACGTTGTGCACAGTAGCAGTCATGTTGTGCGATGACTAACTTTGATAGACTTAGCCCTTTTCAGCAATGCCAGGATCTAAGACATCTCCAAAGGTCTCATGATGGAAAAGGCTATTCACAAAGAAGAACGAACTATGGAGTTTGAATGCAGATCGAAGCATACTATTTGCTATTTTTTTCTTTTGTTTTGTTTCCTCTTTCTGGTGGTTCCTCCTATCGGTTCTAATTCTTCCTTACAACATGACTAATGTGAAAATATGTTTAATAGAAATGTATATGTGTAGCCTATATCAGACTGTCTGGTCTTAGGGAGGGCGGTGGGGAGGGAGGGAGAAAAAAATGTAAAACTCAAAAGCTTATGGAAGTGATTGTTGATAAATCAAATTAATTAAAAAAGAAAAAAAAAGGACTCCTAGTACAAATTACTACAGGTGGAAATGTCTTATCTGCCCTGTTGGTCTGCTGCTTACTCCCTGTAGAATCTTCCATTCAATTCAATACTGTTCAATTAAACAAAAATGCATGGGATACAAAGAGAAAGCAGAGTCACAGGAAGTGTGTGGGGGAGGGGAAATTGCAGCAGAATACCACCTTTATACAAGACAGGAAATAAAAAGAATATACAAAGTGGGTCAGAGTATAGTACTTTAAAAAGGAAGAGTGTTAATAACTAGAAGTATCAATGAAGTACTGCTGGAGAAGGTAGAATCTGAGCTGTGCTTTAGATGAAGAGGAGGAAGAATATTCCTGACAAGGCAAAGGAGAGAGCCAGAGCAGTCACAGAGGCAGAAGATGAAATGCCATGCATGAGATACAGCAAGCAGTCTAATTTTACTGAAACAAAGAGTGCATGAAGAAGCATAGTAAGAAATAAGCCTGGAACAATTATGGAGAGTTTTAATTTACGGGCAGAGGAGTGTATTGTGTTGTATTGTTGTATTGTATTGTATTGTATTGTATTGTATTGTATTGTGTTGTATTGTATGTCAGTTTCCCTTTGTTGACCCTTAGCTCCTCTTCATTTCTTGAGTGAAGGAATTGAACTAGATGATCTCTAAGGTTCCTTTTAGCTCCAAAGATTCTTCAGTTCTGGAAACAAAGTCAATTGGGGAATGACCAAATAAATTGTGGCACATGAATATAATGAAATGTTGCTTCACTGTAAGAAATAATGAGTATGTAAAGAAATATTACAGAGAAGCATGAGAATGCACATGTGAAGTGATGAAAAGTGAAGTAAGCAGAACCAGGAGAAACTACATATGACTATAATAATATAAATGAAAATAACTACAATGAAAGGACATGTTATGAAAATATAATGACCAGGTAGAGAATGCACCTCTTCCACTTCTTTGGAAAGGTGGGAAACCATGAGTATGGAACCCTGCATCTGATGACTGATTTTTTTGATGCGTTGCTTAGTTTTGCTGATGTTTCAGCCTGCTCACTCTTACCATGCACTTTCCTGTAGCCCTCTATGTGATGCTTATCTTGAATCTTCAGAGGCTGTGGTATTCAATGACTTGCAACATCAGTAAACATTCGAATTTGAAAATAGGCTTTTGATTTCATGGAAAGCTTGGAGTCAGCAAAAGAGTCAATTTTCTGAAAGCAACATAGCCCACTTTCCGTTTTAACTCGGGACTTAGCTCCTTGTCCATCTGTAAAATCTGTCCCAGACATATATACTGTTGGACATGCTCCTTAGGATGACCATTGAGACATTGAAATATGGGTGAGACATTGCTTATCCATTTGGTCTTTCCTGTGTGGATGGACATAATTTTTTGGGGGGAGGGAAGGGTAGGCAATGGGGTTAAGTGACTTGCCCAGGGTCACACAGCTAGTAAGTGTTATGTGTCTGAGGCCAGATTTGAACTCAGGTACTCCTGACTACAGGGTCGGTGCTCTATCCACTGTGCCACCTAGCTGCCCCGACATAATTTCTTTGAGTGATAACAGATCTCATCCCAGAGGTTCTGCAATGTCTAAGGGCTTGATGCATTAATTTGTCACAATACCAGTCACAAACAGGAGTATCTGGAGGACCTGATTATCTGCAGAGAGCCCCTCTTTTATTTGCGCTCTGTACTAGATCTCTTCTATCACAGTGGCAAATATTTTTGGTGAGCACACTGTTCTGCCTGATGTTTATCATCAAATAGTCATTGAACAGAGTTCAATAGAGGGGAATAATTAAAACAGATAAGAGCAGGAAAGAGAAATGAATTCATAAACAAAACACCAAAAGTAAAGGGGTAGGAAATGGGAAGGGGTGATTAGAGGCAAAGAGAACAGAGCCATTGAAAATAGAGCTACCTTGAAAAGATTAAGTTAAAGTAACTGAAGAGACATAGTAGTGTATTTATAGCAAAAGAGGGAAAAAATCATAACTTGAAAAAAAACAATATTACAAATAGAGGAAAATATAAATCTACCTCTTATAAATGTAGATGCATTAAACAACACAATAAAATGAAATGGAAAGATAGATTAGAAAACAAACCAAAAGTATACAATCTATTGCTTAAAAGAAACACAAAAAAAACAAAGATGCACAAAATTAAACTGAGGGGATGGAAAAAAACATTATGTGTGAAATAAATTTTAAAAAAATCAAAAGTTGTAACCATATTATCTGACAAAGCAAAAACAAACATTCAAAAAATAGAAAAACATAAACAAGGAAACTACATTATACTAAAAGGAATCATGGACAACAAATCAATATTAGTAACAGACTTATATAATCCAAATGCCTTAGCATCCAAATTCATAAGAGAAACATTAACCAGGCTACAAGAAGACATAGATAGAAACACAGTAGTGACAGGAGACTTCAATACCCCTCTTAGTTACAGATAAATCTAACAAAGATAAACAAAACGGAAAATTTGGAACTTAACAAATTGCTGGAGAAACTAAATGTAAAAAATTTGTGGCATCTTCTATTGGTAATATACAGATATGCTTACGATTTGCATGGGTTCATTTTCTATCCTTCAACTTTGCTGAAACTGTTTATTGTTTTGATTAGTTTTTTAGATGACCCTCTATATTTCTCTAAGTAAGCCATCATGTCACCTTCAAAGGATGATAGTTTTGTTTCCTCATTGCCTATGTTTATTCCTTCAATATCATTTTCTTATTTTATTTCTATAGTTAGCATTTAGAATACAATATTGAACAGTAACAATGATAATGGACATCTTTGCTTCATCCCTAATCTTATTGGAAAGGCTTCTACCTTATCTCCATTATAGATAATGTTTATGCTTGGTTAAACGTAGATACTATTTATCATCTTAATTATTCCTATGCTTTCTAGTGCTTTTTTAAAACTAATTTTCATTGATGTTTTCTGTTCCTTACATCACCATGATATCCCACATATCCCTCCGCCCTTCTCAGAGACCCATCCCATATGACAAATAGTGGGTTGTTGTTTTTTTTTAAAGAGAAGGGAAAAAATTAGCATTAAGTAATAGATACATTGAGAAAGTCCAAAAATATGCAAAGTGTCACTCCTGTGGACCTTTCAGCTCCACTAAGGGATAATTTCAGGATATATTCTCATGTCTCTTCATTTAGGTTCTGCTTGATTTTTATAATTTTGTTTCATTTACTTTTTATTTTTTCATTACATTTATTTTGTTGTAGTTACTGTGTATATTGTTTTCTTGGATCTCCTTACTTCACTCTGCATCCATTCATATCAATCTTTCAATGCTTTTCTGTATTTATCCCATACGTCATTTCTTACAGTGCAGTGATATTACATTACATGAATATATCACAATTTGTTTAGCCATTCCCCAACTGATGGGCATCTACTTTGTTTCCAATTCCTAGCTATCACAAAAAGTACTGCTAAAAACTTTTGGAGTATTTGGAGTCTTTTTTCTTATCAATGACTTTCTCAGAGTATAAGACGAGTTATACAGTCTCCGGTTCAAAGGGTATGTACATTTTACTGAAATTATTTACATAATTCCAAATTGCTTACCAAATGGTTGTACTATTCCACAGCTCCACCAACAATGTATTGTTGTTATTTAGTCATTCTCAGTCATGTCTGACTCTTCATAATCCCGTTTGGGGTTTTCTTGGCAAAGATACTGAGTGGTTTGCCATTTCTTTCTTCAGCTCATTTTACAATTGAGGAAACTGAGGCAAATAGGATTAAGTAACATGCCCAGGGTCACATAGCTAGTAAGTGTCTGAGGCCAGATTTGAACTCAGGTCTTCCTGACTCCTGGCCCCACACTCTATCCACTTCACCACCTAGCTACCCTAACAATGTAGTAGTGTGCCTATCTTCTCACAACCTCTCCAACATTGACTGTTGCCATTTTTTGTCACTTTTACCAAGTTTCAGGGTGTGAGGTGAAACCGTAGGGTTGCTTTAATTTACACTTCTCTTATCATTAGGAATTCGGAATCTTGTTTCATGTTGTTGTAAATACTCTGCAGTTCTTTTAAAAACTTTCTATTCATACCCTTTAATCATTTATCTACTGGAGAATGGCTATTAACCTTACACATATTTATTAATTATTTCTATATCTTGGATATCAAACCCTTATGAGAGAAATTAGATGCAAAGATTTTTTTCCCATTTGACCACTTTCCTTCTTATCCTAGACGCATAATGTTGTCTGTGCAGAGGCTTTTCAGTTTTTAACTTTTGTAATTGCTTCTATCTCTTGTTTGATTAAAAATACATCTCTTACTTATAGCTATGAAAACTACAAGATGTTTCTCATTTAATTTTTTTTGTAGTATGATCTTTAATATTGATTAAATAGGGGCAGCTAGGTGGTACAGTGGATAAAGCACCAGTCTTGGAGTCAGGAAGACCTGAGTTCAAATCCAGACTCAAACACATAACTGTGTGACCCCTGGGCAAGTCACTTAACCCTGATTGCCTCACCAAAAAAATTAAGGTTAAGTATCTATTTAGAATGTATTGTGGAGTGTGCTGTAAGATGTCGGTCTAAGCCTACCTAATTTCTGCCAGACTACTTTCTAGTTTTCCCAGTAGTTTTTATCAAATGAACATTTGGAGTGAAGATGTCTCTAAATTTGTGCATTTCACATTTCTTTTGAGCAACTGCAATTCTGCTTCATTCATAGAGCACAGTGCCTTCTTTGATGTGGACAAGATGAATTTTTATACCTGTCTATGTATATGCGTGCATTCTTCGCTCCTTGAACCCGTTCAGATGAAAGTGAGTTTCAAGTGTTGCCCACTCCCTACCACTGCCCCCTGTATTGTATAAATTCTTCCTTGAGTGCCCCATTTATGTGAAATAATTTCCTCATTCTTTCTCTCCTTGCCCCCCTCTCCTAGTGCATTTTTCTTCCCCATCCTTCCATTCTTCTTTTGAGATCATCCAAAAAAGTAGAATTACACTCAGATTCTCTGTCTAATTAGACTGAATCTAAGACCCCTCATAATGATAAAGTTCTAAGGGTTTACATATATAATGTCCCCATGTAATCATGTAAATAGTTTAATCTTTTTTAATCCCTTATGATTTCTCACTCATATTTGCCTTTTTATGTTTCTCTTGAATCCAGTATTTGAATGTCATATTTCTACTCAGCACTGTTCTCTCTATCAGGAACATTTGAAAGTTCTATATATCACCAAATATCCATAAGTTTTGCTGAGTAGGTTATTCCTGGTTGTAATCCCAGATCTTTTATCTTCCAGAATATCATATTCCAAGTTTTTCATTCCTTTATATTAGTGGCTGCTAGATTTTATGTGATCTGGACTGTGGCTACATAGCACCTGAATTCTTTCTTTTTGACTGCAGTATTTTCTCCTTGATCTGGGAATTCTGGGTTTTGGCTACAATACTACAAAGAATTTTGATTTGGGGGTTTCTTTCAGGAAGTGACCAATGGAATTTTTTTTTAAGTGAGATGATTGGGGTTAAGTGACTTGCCCAAGGTCACACAGCTAGTAAGTGTTAAGTGTCTGAGGCTGAATTTGAATTCAGGTCCTCCTGACTCCAAGACCAGAGCTCTATTCACTGCACCACATAGCTGCCCCTAAGGAGGTAACCAGTGGATTCTTTTAATTTCTACTTTGCCCTCTAGTTCTAAGATATCTAAGCAGCTTTCCTTTATAATTTCTTGAAATATGTCTAGGATCTATTTTTGTTTATTGCTTTCAGGTAGACAATGATTCTTAAATTATCTCTGCTTGATTGATTTTCCAGGTCAATTATTTTTCCTGTGAAATACTTCATATTTTCTTCTATTTTTTTCCAATCTTTTGACTTTGCATTATTATTTCTTGTGTCTCATGGAGTCATCAGCTTCCATTTGGAAAATTTTAATTTTTAAAAAGTTATTTTCTCAGTAAGCCTTTGTACCTCTTTTTACCAAACTGTAAATTCTCTTTTCACAACTTACTTAATTAGCTTTCATTTCTTTCCCCATTTTTTCCTACTACTCTTATTTGGTTTCCAAAATAATTTTTTTCTCTTTTTTTAATATCTTTCTTGAGCTCTTACTTTAAATCTTCTGGGAATTCTTGTTGGGCTTGAGTCCAAACTGCATTTTTCTTTGAGGCCTTGCTTATAAATGTTTTGAAGACATTGTCTTCTTCTGTATTTGTGTCTTGAACTTCCCTGTCACCACAGTAGCTCTTTATTGTCAACTTCTTTTTTTATTTGTTTGCTTATTCTTCCAACTTACTTCTTGACTTTCAACTTTATGTTAGTATTGAACTCTGCTCACTTCTGGGTTTGGGAGTGGGGTGGTAGTATGCCTGGCTTAAGCTTTCATAGCCTGAAGGCCTGCAAGTTTCCAAAGTGGTGTGATTCAGGGGGAAGTCTATCCCCAGCCCTACTGGTCTGAGCTTTTCAAGTTCTGACCCAGGTTTGTATCTGTTGGCTCATCTTGAATTTCAGTAGATTTTTGCTGGTCTCAGTCACAATTAGCCTACTCTGAGGTTCTACAGGTTCAGAGCAATTAATCTGCTGGTTCCCCTTTGGTCTTGTTCTTTAACCTTGGTTTTTCTACTGCAGACTTTTGTGTTAGGCTAAAGGTTAGAACTGAGTCACCACTCTGTTCCTGTTCTCAGAGTCACACAACTAAGTTTCTGGAATTTAGTTTGTGCTCAGTATTCAGTCAGGGCACTGTATTCCCTCACGGCTGTTCCTTTCCACCCTGAATCAATGACCCAGAACTGAGTAATGACAGAGGTGCCAGATGGCATCTGTTCCTGCTCTGAGCACTAGCTCTGGGATCCCCTAGGATCTTCTGCACTGATGATCTTAGTTCCCTTTCTGCCTCTGGGCACTTGAATGCTCCTAGTCTGCTACAGCTTATATACTGGGCTAGAGGTGAAAACAGAGTCACCACTCTGCTCCTTTGCTCAGAACCACACAGGTTCTGGTATTTGTGTTGTGCTCAGCTAGGGCCCTATGCTCCATCAGGGTTGCTCATATTCACCCTGGATCACTGACCTAGAACTGGGCAATAGGTAATAGTGCAGCTGGATTGCCCCATTCCTGCTTCCAGTGTTAGTTCAGGGATTGCTAGGGTCTCTTTCTGTCACAGTGCTTTCTACCATGGTGCTCTATCCATTCCTTTTCCATTCCTGGGCACTGGAATGTTTATAGTTCCACCCATGCTGCCACTACCACCATGCCTTGCTTCTGGCCAGTCTTCACCCCAATGTCGGCAGACATTTCTGACTGTCTTAAGTTGTTCTGTGTTGCAAAAATAACTCACTGTTACTTTTTCTTGGTTTTCCTGATCAAAATTTGGTCTGGCACATTTTCTAGGTTGTTATAAAGGAGGTATATTGGAAGAGCTAGGCAAAAATGCTAACTCTCACTTCACCATCTTGACTCTATCCCTACTTTATAGCATCTTCTAAATGGGATTACAAAAAATACGTATTTCTTAGCACTACATGAAACTTTTACAACAATTGACAATCTATTAGGGCACAGAGATATTACAAATTTTGAAAGACAAAAAATAGTAAATACGTCATTTACAGACAATAATATAATAAAAATAGTCATTGATTCAGGGACCATAAACAAAAGACACAAATGAAGGCTTAATGATGAAATCCTAAATAACAAGTGGACCAAGGAACAAATCATAAAAACAATTAATAGTTATATAAAAAAAAAAGATGTTAATGATGAAACAATATATCAAAATTTCTGGGATTTGCCTAGAGCAGTTCTCATGGGGAAAAAAATCATATCCCTACAAACATATATTAACAAAATAGAAAAAGAGAGATTTAATGAACTAATATATATTTCAAAAATTAGAAAGCCAACAAATAAAAAACCCAAATAAGTACAAAATAAATTATGTTAAAAATTTGAAAAGAGATAAATTAGAAACAAACAAACAAACAAAAACCCTAGAGAAACAGTAAATAAAACTAAACCTGGTTCTTTGAAAATACAAACAAAATTGACAAACCTTTAGCTAATCTGATTAAAAAGAAGGCAGAAAATCAAGTCAATATAATAGCAGATAAACAAGATGAAATCACAACAAAGCCAGAGGAAATGTTTTAAATAATCAAACATATTATGCATAGATATATGCTCAAAAAAAACCTGAGAATACAAAAAAATAGAGGAACACTTTCAAAAATATAAAATACCCATACTATCAGAAGACCAGATAGAAATACTAAAATAGTCCAACCTCAGAAAAGAAAATACATCAAGCTGTAAAGGAACTATCAAAGAAAAAAACTCCTGGTCTTTTTGGATTCATAGGAGAATTCTGTCAAATTTTTAAAGAATAATTAGTAATCATACTTCATAAATTATTCTCAAAAATCGAGAAAGAAAGCACCCTGCCTGAATCCTTTTATGGGACAAATATGGTCCTGGTGTTCATCCTTCATACTCAAAGAGGACCAATGACATCACAATGTTGGGGTCAATGTACAATGTGTCCAACTGCGGCTGATCAGTCCAATATGAACTTGGAAGACTTTAGCACAGGTTGGGCAGAAAGAGTCCATTTGAGCATTTGGGATGGAGATGTCTTTAGATTTGTGCATCTCACATTTTCTTTGCGCTACTGTGATTCTGCTTTGCTTATAGAACACAGGGCCTTCTTTGATGTAGGCACGCCATGCTGGGCAGTCCAGTGCCAACATTTCCCCATGTCTCATACTCGACACAAAAGTTCTTTGGAGAGACCTTGAGAGAGACTTTGTATGACCTCATCTGACCTCCATTTGAGTTCTTGCCTTATGCAAGTTCTTTGTAAAATAGTCTCTTCTTGAGGGATAGGGAAGCAGGTGCTGTAGAGTGCTTAGAGCTTGGTGAGACATGGAAGACACCAAGGTCATCCACTGCATCCTGGGCCATCACCAGTCATCCTAACTTTTACCTTGCCACTGGACTTCAATGACTGGAAGAAAGAATGAAGCCGGTAACTCTGCCTCACTTAAATCCAACTCACAAGCAAGTCATCACCCTGTGATGTCATTGGTCCTCTTTGAAAACAAAGGTCAAACAAGAACATATATAAAAATATATATCTCCCTACATACACATATACACATACATGTACGTGTGTGTGTGTGTATATATATATATATATGTGACCAATAACTATTCTGCAAAAGATAAGTGGTCAGAGCATATGAACATTTCTCAAAAGAAGAATGGTGAAGCATTACCATCACATGAAAGAATGCTTCAAATATTTAATAATAAGAGAAATGCAAACCAAATCAGCCCTGAGGTTTCATCTTACACCCTGAAAATTGGCAAAGATACCAAAAAATGGCAATAATCAATGTTGAAAGGGATGTGGAATGATAAGCAGACTAATATGTTGCTGGTGAAACTGTGAAAAAGTACAACCATTTTGGAAAACAATTTGGAATAATGCAAATAAAGTAACTAAAATGTCCATACCCTTTAAACTAGAGACTCTGTTACTGGGCTTATACCCCAAGGAAGCTATTGATAAGAAGAAAGTTCTCATATACTCCAAAATATTTGTAACAGCACCCTTTGTGATAGCAATGAATTAGAAACAAAGTAGATGCCTATCAGCTGGGAAATGGCTAAACAAATTCTGGTACATTCACGTAATGGAATATCACTGTGCTGTTAAGAGATGATGTATGGGATGAATATAGAGAAACATAGAAAAATTTATAAGAATTGATGGAGAGTGAAGTCAGCACAGCCAAGAAAACAATATATACAATAACTACAATAATGTAAATGGAAAGAACAACCACACATACATAAATCTAAAGTGAATGTAATAAAATTATAAATGTAACCCTAGTTCTAGTTCCAAAGCTTATTGGTACGAGAATTTCCTTATTGGTAGAGATCAATGCCCTGTGTCTATGTGAGGGACAAGGTGGTAAAAGTGAAAAAGAGAAGTGCTCTTCAGTTCTTTTCAAACTTCAAGTTGTTTCAGACTCTGTAGTCACTTTGGGTTTTCAGCCATTTCAGGTGCTTCTGGCTTTCAGCTTCAAGAGAGGAGATGGATGAAGCCAATCTCACTTCAGGGGATGATATAAGAGGAGCTGGCAGTCTCCATCATGTCCCTATCCCCAGCTGGCTATACTGAGAATTTGGGGAATTTCCTCTTGGGTGTGATCTGGAACTTTCCCTCTTGGCTGAACTGAGTTACCTTGCTCCAAATGAGAGCTCCTTCCCTTTCTATTGTCTGACATATTCTCCTATGCATACCTTCTCTTATTTATGTTTTGCCATGATTTGGATAAATGAGCTTCTCTGTATGTTCATTGTGGACCTGGTTTGGGGAGGGGAGTCAAACCTCAGACATAAAGCCTGGGGTCCTGTTTCCCACCCAATAATGAACAGTTATCAGAAGTTAGCTTGAACCTGAAAACCACATCCCCTAAACTAATAATGTGTATGGAAACAGATAGATATAATTCTATCCTCAGATGGTAAGGAGTCCTCTTGCTGGCACCAGAGGCAGGGATCTGTTGCATTGCCCATACTTGGATCTAGGTCCTGGTCCTGGGTCTTAGTCCCAGGGCAAGGAGGAGCACTAGTGCACTAGAGTTTGTGGCCCCAGGGAAGCTCAGATCCTGGTCACAGTTCCGGTGCAAAAAAAAGTATTTGTGCTCCCTGACAGACCAGAGCACAGGCCAGAAGAGTAGTAAACACACCTATTCCTAGATCATATCCCCTTGAAAGAAATGAGAGCTTACAGGTCTCCAGAATTACCTCTAAAAACAGCTGTACCAAAAAACTGAAGATTGAGACAGTGCCACCTCCATTCCAAAAGCAAAGCCCAACTTTAGCATAAAGTTAAAAATCAAGAAATAGGCCCAAAATGAACAAACAGCAGAAGAAGATCCTGAATATACATAGAAAGTTACCACAGGGAAGACAAAACACAAACTCGGAAGAAGACAAAAAAGTCAAAACTGTTACATCCAGAGCCTTAAAGAAAATTATGAATTGGTCTCAGGCCATGGAAGAACTCAAATGGATTTTAAAAATCAAGTAAGAGAGGAGGAGCAAAAATTGGGAAGAGAAATGCAAGTGATGCAAGAAAATCATGAAAAAAGAGTAAACAGCTTGGTAAAGGAGGCCCAAAAATACTGAATAAAAATAACACCTTAAAAAACAAAATAGGCCAAATGGTAGAAGAGGCACAAAAATCAAAGGAAGAGAAAAATGTCTTGAAAAGCAGAATTGACCAAATGGAAAAAGATGTACAAAAATTCACTGAAGAGAAGAATTCCTTAAAAAAGCAAGATCAGCCAAATGGAAAAAGAGGTTTAAAAAAAAAACTCACTGAAGAAAAGAACTCCTTAAAAAGTAGAACTGGTCAAATGGAAAAGGAGGTAAAAAAGCTCACCAAAGAAAATAATTCCTTAAAAAATATATTTGGGCAAGTGAAAGCTAATAACCTAATGAGACAATAAAACAAAAACAAAAGAATGAAAAAAATAGAAGAAAATGTAAACTATCTCATGGGAAAAACAACTGACCTGGAAAATAGATCCAGGAGAGATAATTTAAGAATTATTGGGGGCAGCTGGGTAGCATAGTAGATAGAGCTCTGGCCTTGGAGTCAGGAGGACCTGAATTCAAACCTGGCCTCAGACACTTGACACTTACTAGCTGTGTGACCCTGGGCAAGTCACTTAATCCTAACTACCTCACCAAAAATAAACAAACAAAAATGATATTGGGGGCAGCTAGGAGACGCAGTGGATAGAGCATCGGCCCTGGAGTCAGGAGGACCTGAATTCAAATCAAGCCTCAGACATATAACACTCACTAGCTGTATGACTCTGGGGAAGTCACTTAACCCCAATTACCTCACCAAAAATATTAAAAAACAAAAAATGAATGCCATGATCAAAAAAAGAGTCTAGATATCATTTCTCAAGAAATTGTCAAAGAAAATTGCCCTGATGTTCTAGAACCAAAAGGTAAAATAGAAATTGAAAAAATCCACTGGTCACTTCCTGAAAGAGATCTCAAACTGAAAACTCCAAGGAATATTACAGCCAAATTCCAAGGATCCCAGGTCAAGGAAAAAATATTGGAAGTAGTCAAAAAGAAACAATTCAAATATCATGGAGCCACAGCCAAGTTTCTACACTAAAGGATCAGAGGGCTTGGAATATTTTGGAGAGCAAAAGAGCTGAGATTACAACCAAGAATCACCTACCCAGCAAAACTGAGTATAATCCTTCAGGAGAAAAAAATAAATATTCTGTGAAATAGAGGACTTTCAAGCATTCCTGATGACAAGACCAGAACTGAATAGAAAATTTGACTTTCAAATACAAGACTCAAGAGAAGCATAAAAAGGTAAACAGGAAAGAGAAATCATAAGGGATTCAATAAGGTTAAACTGTTTATATTCCTGCATGGGAATATGATACTTGATTCCTAAAAACATTTTCATTATTAGAGCAGTTAGAAGGAGTATACGTGGTTAGAGAGCATGGGTATGAGTTGAATGTCATGGGATAATTATCAAAAAAAAGGGGGGATGAAAAAGAGGAATGCACTGGGAAAAAGGGAAAGGGAGAGGGGATGTGGGAAAATTAAGACACTAATGCACTGTTGGTGGAATGGTGTACTTATTTGAACATTCTGTAGAGCAATTTAGAACTATGCCCAAAGATCTATAAAACCATGCATACCTTTTGACCAAACAATACCACTACTAGGCCTGTATCCCAAAGAGATGAAAAACAAAAAGGAATAGGACCTATATGTACAAAAATATTTATAGCAGCTCTTTTAGTGGTGGCAAAGAATTGGAAATTGAGGGGATATCCACCAATTGGGAAATAGCTGAACAAGTTGTGGTATGTGGTTGTGATGGAATACTATTGTGCTATAAGAAATGATGAACAGGATGCTTTCAGAAAAACCTGGAAAGACTTATATGAACTGAGGCAAAGTGAAGTGAGCAGAATCAAGAGAATATTGTATACAGTAGCAGCAATATTGTATGATGATCAACTGAGAATAACAGCTATTCTCAGCAATACAATGACCTAAGACAATTCTGAAGGACTTATGATGAAAAATACTGTTCATCTCCAAAGAAAGAACTGGAGTCTGAATGCCAATGAAAGCATACTCTTTCTTTATTTTTCTTAGGTTTTTTTTTGCTTGTTTTCTTTCCCAACCTGACTAACATGGAAATATTCTGCATGATTACACATGTATAACCTATATCACAAATGGTTTGCCTTCTCAATGAGGGGGGAGGAGAGGGAGGGAGGAAGAGAATTCGAAAATCAAAAATGCTTCAAAACATTTATTAAGGGGCATCTAGGTGGTGCAGCGGATAGAGCTCTGACCTTGGAGTCAGGTGGACCTGAGTTCAAATCCAACCTCAGACACTTGACATTTACTAGTTGTGTGACCCAGGGCAAGTCACTTAACTCCAATTGTCTCACCAAAAACAAAACAAAAAAAAGCAAAAAAACAAAAATCTACTTTTATGTATATATATATATATATATATATATATATATATAAATTGTTTTTACAAATAATTGGGGGAAAATATTTTTTAAAAAATTTTAAAACAGTATGATCTTTAGCACGTATGATTGGAAAAGGAGATAAGCTTGTCATAGAGTAAGAATGAGGGATAACAAGATTGTAAACCTGAACGTAGCACCGGTATCCACAAATTATTAAAATCTCTAAAGGAAGGCCTCCTGCATGTGAGGGAGATTACAAAATCTCTGAGTGAAAAGAGACCTCAGATGCCATCTAGTCCAATGAGATCTGAACAAAATTCCCTTCTACAATATATGCAAAAAATGGTCATCGAGCCTCTTCTTGAAGATCTCCAGTAAGGGGAAACCTACCACCTTCCAGAGGGGTCCATTTCACTTCTGGAAAACTCTTATCATGGGGCAGCTAGGTGGCGCAGTGGACAGAGCACAGGCCCTGAAGTCAGGAGGACCTGAGTTCAAATCCGGCCTCAGACCAAACACTCGACGTGTACTAGCTGTGTGACCCTGGGCAAGTCGCTTAACCCCAGTGGCATAAATAAATAAAAAAATATAAAACAGAATAAAAAAGAACTAGTAAGTCCTAAACAGAGTACTTCTCTTGATCTGCTAAGATTTCATTTATTGACTGCTACATCATTATTGACTCATTGAGTTTGCAGTCCACTAAAAGCCCTAGACAGCTTTCTATTGGATGTTGTCTAGCTATTCTTCAATCATCCTCCAATGCCATGATTTAATCTTTTTGGTGAAGTGTGTCAATCAATGTCCATTAAAGGGAAGGGTATACTTCCCAATCCTTCAAGTGTGAAAGAATGTTATATATATTTAAGCTGTCTTCAAGGCCAGAGACAAGGATTTATCCTTTAAAGTTGTCAACTTGACCATCCTCCTCTTGGTCATATTCTCTCCTAGGCTATAAATTCCATGAACGAGGGACTATGTCTTACCTAAACTTTTTTATCTCCCCCAGGCTATAGTAACATAATACACACAATAGGCACTTGATAAAAATTTGTTGGATGATTAATTAATTAAACGAAAGGGAAAAACTTAGTGAACCTTATTCTGATATATAAGCATAAATTATCATTACAATTAACTTTTTAAAAGGCAGCATATAATGATATAGGAACGATAAGACAAAATACCATGGCACTTTAAGGGAAAAATCTTGTCTGCTTAGATGATCATGGAAAGTTTCAGACTGAAAGCAAGTACAATGAAAATAAGATTTGACAAGGACCTTGAGTGGTAGATTGAACCACTGCAGCAGCTGCAGCATCCGCAACAAAGCATTTATTTCTTCAATTCTTACAATGTGCCAGCCACTGTGATTAGAACTGGAGATACAAAGAAAGGTAAAAATAGTCCTTGCCCTCACACAGTTCATATTTCAACTGAAGAGACAACATATAAACAACTATATACAAACAAAATATGTAGAGTAAAACTTGGATGTTATTGTCCATCCTTCTTTCTCAAAGAGGACCAATGACATTACAAGGGTGATGTCTTGACTTGCACATGAACTGGATATGAGTGAGGCGGAGCTGTGCAAAGTCATCAGCCTTACTCTTAAAGTCCAGTGGCAAGACAGAGTCAAGGCGACTGCAATGGCCCAGGATGCAGCGGGTGACCTTGGCCTTTCTAAATTAATATCTTTCCCAAGTCTCAGCTGGTCTGAAGCAATGTCCATTCAATGACTAAGGGCTGGGTAAGAGTTGAGATAAAAGATGGCCCAATTTACCATCATGAAGATATCATTCTGGGAGGGAAAGACTCTCAGAGTTTCAGGCCAGAACAGAAAACAATTGATACTTACATTTGTTCTAAGCCATCAAAACTAAACAATGAACTACAAAGGCTTGGATTGGGGCTATTATTGCCCATTCAATGAAAGTCAGAATGATCTGGGTTTAAAGGCAAGTCAACAGAAGCTTTACTTATTTGATAATTTTGTTGTTTTATTCCTAACAATGCATTTTTATTTGTCATATGCATACTGTATATAAATGTAGAACCAGGTTAAAAATAAAGTTGCCTACTTATTCTTAGTAGCAAGAAACAATTTTACATATTGGCTAAAATACAATGAATAATTCTCTCAAAATTAATGTCACTACTTAATACTTATTGATTGATAATCTGAATATTTATGATTTGAGCACATGGAGAAGTATAATTAAGTTGGTACTGTATTCATAACAAAAATTAAATTATCAAAAAATAAAGGTGTTAGCCACCTTCACCAGGCAGATTTTTAAAGGAGATATGTTTTACATAAAAAAAATTTGAGAATTAAAAAAAAAATTGTGTAACCTATTCAGAAAAGGTAAATGAACAAAGCTTTATTTATATACAAATAGGGGTATTCTTATCTTTAAAGATATATGGTCACTGTTAAGCTAATTTGAGGAGAAAATGATGACCTTTTCAGTAATTCATGGTATCTTAAGCTTTGGGCTGCTGTAATGAATAAACGGCTAGTCTTAAGAGTCCAGCTTGTAAGACAAAAACTCATTCGGTGACCCTGGAAAAGTCATTTAAGCTCTCAATGCCTGAGGCAGCTCTCTAAAACCATAAAATTATGGAAAGTATCTAACTGCATTGGTAGAGGAAGTTTGGAAATTAAATATACTGTATAACATTTAATGCTAGTGCTGATGATAGATAAATTGGATATAATATCAGAGAGAAGGTACTTGCAGTGATGGGGGAGGTCCAAGAAGGGCCTCTTACAGAAGGTGGGATCTGAGAGGAATAGTGAAGGAAGGCAGACATTGTAGTGGGCCTGGAGTCAGGAAGACTCACCTTCCTGAGTTCAAATTTGGCCTCAGACACATGCTAGCTGTGTGACCCTGGGCAAATCATTTAACCCTGTTTGCTCCAGTTTCCTCATCTGTAAAATGAGCTGGAGAAGGCAATGGCAAATCACTCCAGTACCTTTGCCAAGAAAACCCCAAATGGGGTCACAGAAAGTCGGACACAACTGAAAATGGGGTCATGAAGAGTCGGACACAACTGAAAAAGCACCGAACAACAATTTGAAGACAGAGAAGTCAACAAGAAAGAAGTATTTATTAAGTAAGCTCCTATTATGTGTCTCATGCAAAGGTGAAAAGGAAGAACATTTCAAACATGGAGTCAGCAGGTAAAAAGGCTGGGATCAAGAGGTGGAGGATCTTGTACAAGGAACTGCAAGTAGGCCAATATAGGAGAACAGCTTGCGTGGAGGGGAATAAAACATAAACACACTGGAAAAGTAGGAAGGGGCCAGATTGTGAAGGGCTTTTAAAAGCAAAACAGAGGATTTTACATTTGATCCTGGAACTAAGAGGGAATGACTGGAGTTCACTGAGTATAAGGGTAACATGGTCAGACCACTTTTAGTGATGGGTTGAAGTGCAGAGAAATCAGAATCAGGGAGAACAATTCAGGAGGTTACTGTAATAGTTCAGGTAAAGAGGGTCTGAATTAGGGTGGTGGTTGTGTGAGTGCTGAATACTGAGAGGGGAGATTTGCAACAGATGTGGAGATAGGTCATGATTTGGAAAATGTTTGGTTATATAAGGTGAATAAGAGTAAGAGGCTGAGGATGATATGATACCTGCCTTTCTAATATGGGTGACTAAGAGGGTTGTGGTACTCATGATAGCAAGAGGAAAGTTCACAAGAGGATAGGGTTTGGTAGGAAGAATGAGTTCAGTTTTCTAGATGTTGAGTTTGAGCTGTCTACTGGTATCCAGTTCAAATCGGTGATAGGAGCTTGAAGGTAGAGACAGGTTAGGGTTTTACAAACAGATCTGAGAATCACCTGCATAGAGATAACAATGGAATCAGTGAGAGTTGATTAGAGTCCCAGTGATATAGTAGAAGAGGTCCCCTTCAGGGACGCCAGCAGGTTGTGGGCATGACATAGATAAAGATCCAGCAAAGGAGCCTGAGAAAGAGCAATCAGATTGGTAAGAGAACTTGTGAAGAGCAGTATTACAAAAATCTAGAGACAGAGTATGCAGGAGAAGGGTATGACTATGTCAAAGGCTGCAGAAAGGTCAAAAAGGATTGAGAAAAGGCCATTAGATATTAGCAATTAAGAGATCATTAGTAACCTTGGAGAGAGGAGTTTTCAGTTGAATGAGTACTGAAGCCAGTTTACAGACGGTTTAGAAGGGAAGTGATGTTGTTTCCCACATGCCACATTCCATCTTCTGCTTCTGAGCCATGCATAGGCTGTCTCTGGGACTGGCCCTGCCTACAACCCTCCCCACAATCTGGAGTGTTCTCTCTTCTCACCTCCACATCTTGGAATCTCTAGCTTCATTCAAAATGTTCCTCCAAAGCTACCTTATACAAAATGGGACTTTGCTGATTCCCTGAGTTATTATGCTCCTGACCCCTGTAAACTACTTTGCATTTACTTACTAGGTATATGTCTTGTATCCCCTCCATTATGATATCCTCTAGGGCAGACTTTCATTTCAGAATGTATCTCTCATGTGGTCTATGCCTGGCACATAGAAAAACTTAATGTTTGTGGATTTGAATTGAAAGAATGAGTTCCCTGAATGTTTTCTTTTAAGTCTATTACATACTAAAAGTTCAAGTGCATTTAATAGCTGACACTATAAGGCAGGATATTTTTCACTGGACACAGTAAGAATATTTGTAAGATGATCAACTGTGAATGACTTAGCTATTCTCAGCATTACAGTTGATCTAAGACAATTCCAAAGGACTCATGATGAAAAATGCTATCCACTGCTAGGGAAAAAACTCATGGAATCTAAGGGAAGATTGAAGTATACCTTTAAAACTTATTTTTCTTTTTTGGGGGGGAGAGGCTAGGTTTTTCCCTCATAAAATGACTAATATGGAAATATGTTCTGCATGACTGCACATGTATAACCTATATCAAATTGCTTGCCTTATCAATGAGGGGGGAGAAGAAGGAGGGTGGGAGAGAATTTGGAACCCAATTTTTTTTAAATGTTAAAAATGGTTTTTACATGTAATTGGAAAAAATAAAAGATTAATTTAAAAAAATTAAAAGTTGGATGTTTTTAATTAAACTGATTCAGAAATCCTCAATAACCAGGAGACACCAGATATGAAAAAAAATTTTATTTTAAATCAAAATATCAAGCAGATACTGGCAAAAACAATATACAAAACAAAACTCAAAATGTCAACCCTTCCTCCCAAATCATCTCTGAGCAGGCACTGATAGGAAACAAATATTCCCTTAGGAAAAGCAACTTTCAATTCCAGCTCTTCTGGAAAATGGAAGCCAAATAAAACCAGTCTGTCTATATTTACAGTTTTCATTTTATGGCAAACCTGTCTCTTGTACATGGTTCCAAAATATTCTTACTTCTAGTTTTAGGGTTAAAAGTCCTGACCTATGTAACGAGAGCAGTATCCTTTGAGGGTCAGGTGAGGCAAAACAATGCTAACTGGGACTTGTGTCCTAAAAAGACAGTAATGTTTAGTACATGTGCTATACTGTTAATTTACATAAATTAAAGAATAGAAAGAGCAGGAGGTTTTTTTTTTTGGTGGGGGAGAGGGGCCCTGTTGTGTGCTGCTGTATATGAAAATGTTAACTACAGAAGCAACAACTAGCTTACAGATGAGTGTAAGTAGGGTATGATTTCTTTAAGTATGCATCGGTATCTTCCAGAAGTCACACTTTTCCTAGTCCAGGCCCCTTCATTGCCCAATTCGACATCCTGGCCTTGGCCCCATCTTTCCAAGTGAAGCAAAAGATTCAATTATTAAAATATTATTTAAGGGTTTGAAAATAAGAAGAACTTTTCATTCAGTTGAAGTCAGCTTTTATTAGGTGCAATGAATACTAAAAGTTAACAAAGGAGTCACTACTGACAGGGCTCAAAGATCATTGTAAAGAACAAATGGATCCATACCTTCACACATTTTAAAAAAAAAATCCTCCCCCCTTTAAAACCATTTTCTAATTATGTTGGAAACTTAAACGGGCAGCATTATCCCCTAAGACTATGGCCCAAAGGTCTGAGGCTGTCTTTTTCTGCTTGACTTTATCTAGCCAGTGGCAAGTCTTAAAAAAAAAAAAATACAGGTCTTCAAAAATGCACTTTTAGAAAAGCACTTTTTAGTGCTTTTGTGGTTTATCAACTCTTACAATGTACTGGTGGTGCAGTGAGGAAACAGGGTTAGCAAAACCATGAGCTAGAAGTTAAGAACATGCTAACAATGAGCAACAAAATTTTAGAATTTTGTTTGTGGCACTTAATTGCTGCTTTTGATTTGTGCTAGATTGTGAAACCGAATTTTCCTCTCATGGGTCAATAGGCCAAAATAGGGGTAAAAAAGATTTCCTGCTCTTGCTTTAAGAAAATGAAGTGAAACTGACCCACTTACTCCATTTTAGCCCTTTAGCTTCATTTATTAGAGATCATAGGATCATAGATTTAGAGCTAGAAAGGACTATGGATATTATAGACTGCATGAAAAGGGAAGGGTGCAATTAGGTATTTAAAATAGAAAACTATATGAAAGGCTTTTCCCAAGGTTAACAACCATTTTTTTTTATTAGTGACATGATTCTTATCCCAACAGCACCCCATTAAGGAAAATATGAGGGTGACCATTGATAAGTCTGATATTCACTGAGTATATAGAGCCTTCAAGATTGAGAACATTGACAAGATCAGCATAGGATCCTAGAAGCATCAGAAAAAACCTGTTGCTAGGTTGGCCTGCTGAACCATTGCTAACATAGTAAGGCTACAGGGCTTAATGAAAGTAGTAAGTATACTTTAACCTACAGCACTGGGGGAACATTTAGCCTTTGGACTTAGGTTTGTTACATCATGTATAAGATAATTTGAGTCAATACCACCACTCCCTTTTAATTCCCTATATTTATATCAAGTATAATCAGACTCCTACAGGTAATATGACTCATAACTGAGTATGGAAAAATTGTTTTAAAAGTGAGTATCTATAAATAAGTCAATATTGGTATGTAACCAGATGACCCACAACAAAAAAGTGAACAAAATTTAACAGAGAGGACACCAGGGCTTCAGTAATTTGACACAGTGAGAGAGTAGCAATATTGGATGAAAGTCACAATTGAGAAGTGGGAATGTCTTAGGAAAAACAATAGATTTGTGTATGAATCAATTCAAAGATGGAATATTGTATGGTGCATTTAAAATAAGTTCCACTCAAAGCCACACTACATTAAATTAAGTCAGTTTTCTAATGGCTTTAAATACAGTAAAGAGATAGTGAGTGACCTACTGGCCTCCTCACATTGCCCTGATGTACTTAGGAAAAAGGATCCCCACAATAGCCACCAGTCAGACAATGAAATAAATGGGCTGCAAGACTGTTAAAGGAAACAAATGTAACTGGTTTGACCTATAAGCAAAGGCATAATTAGTCTATGAGGGCAGGAATTGGGCTATGGCCAAAATTTCCTTCAAAATACATGCACACACAAGTACACGTGCATGCACAAACATAAAGAAAAATATATTTTAGGCCAATGATGAGATTGTAGAGTTTTAGCTGCCCTAGTAAAGTAAACTTACAACACAGGACACACTCTATTCCCAGAAAGAAGTATAAGAAAAAAAACACTTCAATAAATATTTTCACTTCCTTCTATTTCTTAAGAAATTATACCTGACAGCTTTCAACCTCCTTTATCACCAAGCTCCCTGGAATAAGCTGTGAGGCTGCTGGAAAGAACACACACTGGAGCTGATCAGTCTTTCCCAGTAAGTCAGGGGGCAATTTGAAGAAGGAATTTAAGAGTCAACAAAGGCCAGAAAATTATGAAAAATAAAAATTTAAATCCAAGAATTTCCAAATTGGTAACTTTAATTAAAATTGTGACTCAGGCACTTTCATCTTCCAGATTACTGCAAGATATTTTCCTGTAGGAAAATGTCCTTAGTCTTTAGGAAAGAATTTTTCCCTTATTAAAAAAAAAGGGAAACTTTAAAGTTGATTACTGCAAAATCACTTTTTCTTCTCTTTCTTTGACCCAGAATGCAACTTGGATTCTTTATTCTAAGACCACTTTCCCTGGCAGCTCTAGAGTTATCTCATGAGCAATGTTTTTGAGCACAGAACACCTTAGCAAGTTGCTCATGACCTCACAATCGGGCTGAATTCAATGGTTTGATTCCTTACTACACTCTGACTATGAGCAAGGTCCTCCTAAACCCAGATCCAGAGCAGGAAACACCTTCACTGTACATGATCTTTCTGCAGCCATCTATTTTTACTGTTTAAAACTTTTAGGACTAGCCACCTGGACTTCATGATTTAAATGTTATTGGCAAATCCAAAGAGGTGCTTTCAGGCCAGGGAAAACCATTGCTTAGGCACATCCAACTCTGCTATTTAAGCAGGATTTGTACACACCAGGCTTCCAGTTGTTGAAGGCTCAGGTGGCAGAGCTAGTCAGACTAAGTCTGACAAAGTGGCTATACTGGTGGCTGCTTGGGATAAATCTATGATAACAAAGCTGCATGTGTGAGGTATGAGAGCAACATTTAGTAACCACCAAGTTTAAATTTGAGAATCCTATAACCCAGTAACAACATTTAACACACTCACTGTATGTACCTTATTCATAGATTTACAAAGAGTTGAGTTCCCTACCGTTATCTAAATCTTACAGTTATATTTCTCAGTAACCTGTTACTGTTTTACTATCTATTTGGTGCATCCCAACACCTGGGCAAAGCCTAATCATAACTGGGTTCCTAGATGATAGGTGTATTCTTAAGTTCCCAGGGTTCCTTCTTTACTACATGTGAATATAACACAATTTTGAAAACAACCTACAAGCTGTTGTAATGGCCATTAAGAACCCATGCTTACTTCTTCTCAGAACAGGGTCCCCAAGTCCTACTAGCATAGAGAAAAGCAAAGTAGCCCAAGAATTTTCAATATTGGTTCAGATAAGCTCATGAGATTATCTGAGAAAGATGCTAACACAATGCTAGGCCATTTAAAAAATATAAAACATACAAACTCCAGAGTCATCTTAGGAAACCTATATACGTAGCATTCTTTTGTTAAAAATGCTACAAATTTAACTTTCCCTGAATGCTGAAATGATTCTTTTTGAAATATTCAAACTACTTGTTTAATCTGGCCTAGTCAGGATCATATATTGGACAAGTAGACTGACTCATTAGCTCAATCTTCCTACCTTGGGGTAAAATATTCACATTTATTGGCCCCTTTTAAGCCCTCTCCCCTCTCAGTACCCACCTTGAGACAGAGAGAGGAAGTTTGTGTCTCAATGTGGCCTGCTTTGAACTCATTCACCTGCACCTTGAAGATTCCTCTAAAGTTTTCTCCCAGACCTGTGTGTGTACACATATACATTATATAAACATATAATGTATATATAATTATAAAAGGAAGGGGGAGGAAGGAAACTATCCAAATTAAAACCTACAGAAAAACTGTGGGAAGACACCAAATCCATAGGATCCATGGATTTTCCACACTTGGGTATGGTCCCCAAGACCTTTATTATTGTCCCTTTTTTCCCTTAAACACTTCTCAGACCTCAGGCAAGGAACTTGGCTAGAATTGGAAAAAAAAAAAAACAAAACAGGCACATGTGACTACTGATTTGCACCAAGTTGTGCAGATACTTGCCACCCCAAGCTCCTAAGTCTTATACAAACCTCATCTGGTGCAAAAATGCATTAACTGAACTTTACCACATACCCTATGCTGTAAACCAAACTAACCTTCACAGGAAATGACAAGAAAGCGACAGAAAACCCTGGGATTGAAACCCCAAGAATTGACATACAATGTTACTGTTAGAGAATCAACGTTTTCCTGAGGTTCTTTAGGTCCGCATCCACAAATATCTCTTCAATCTTTTTCATCCTCTACTTTTCATCCACCCTGTTATTTTACTTAGACTTGCTTCTTGCTAGTCATTCTCCTGCTATTTCTAAATGTGAAACCATGCTGTTAAGCAATAGTTGGAAAAATACATATCCCAGGAAAAAAGGGGGAGAAAAGTTTAGTACTTGAAAACTTTTTAGAAGTTGGTATAATTCATCTAACTTTTTTTTTTGGTGTTTTCTCTCTCTCTCTTTCTCTCTTTGGTTCAGCAGCCTCACCATTACCCACTTTAGCCAAGTTATCTCTAAGTTTTGATTCCTTCTACCTTTTTTACCCTCATTTTCTTAATCTGCAGCACAGACTGGGAAAAGGCAGCTCTCAAAGACACAATCCATTTTTAAGTGTTCTGTTACAGGTCCATCTCCTCCTTTTTAAAAATTTTTTTTTTTTACTTCTGATCATGATCTTCTGACACTGTGGTTACCTCAATGGTGGTATGCTCCTCTGAGGTTGCCCCACTCTCCACAGCACTAGATGGCACGGCCACAATTGTACTACCACTAGGAGATACCTGTGTTACGTTCTGTATGGTGGTGCCCAAGCCAGGCAAAGTGAGCAGCTGGAAAGGGCTCACCACTTTAACCACAGTGCTGCCATCCTGCATTGCTGCTGTGCTGAGTACAGTGAGGTTGGAAGCATCAGGATGGATCTCCACAGTGCTGGGGAAATTAGAACCTGAAGAAGCCAGTACAGTATAGCCCCCAAGTAGTGGTGAGGCTGGGGAACTAGCAGGAGAAACTTGAGTTGAACTTTTCCCCAATATGGTAGATGGAAGAGTAGATACCACTTTGCTCAGTGGCAGGTTGGCAAGCTGAGAAACTGGTACTCCTTGAGTGAGGGCTATCTGTGCAGACTGAGTCAGTACTTGAGAGGTTATGGCAGCTGGCCCAGATGTAGCCCTCGTAAGTCGGGGACGTTTCATGGGCGGTGGAAGAGAGACAGGGGTCAAAGTCATTAGCACATTATTCAGGTGTTGGGATTTATGCTTCAGTTCCTTGGCTCTTTTCCGGTGCTCATCACACTGCTGCTCTAAAGCTGAGGGGGGAAACAAGAAACAAAATGAGGCAAGCCAATGATTGTGAAAAAGTGCACCATCTGCAACTGATATGGAATCCAAACACAACAAAAATGTATTGAATGACATAAATTATGCTAAGCACTGTGCTAGGGTCCTAGTTTAGTTTAGTTAAGATACTACAGAGGCAAAACAAAGTGCCATAATATGAGCACTGTGGTTTAGAAGGAAGGTTGTTCCTGACAGGGGAACAGAAATTTCATGAAGAAGTGATTATGTGAATCAGATGTTAAAGGATGGATAAAAATTCAGCATGCACAGTGGGAGAGAGGATGTGAGCAAAAGCATAGTGACCAGAAAACACGATGGAAAACTACTCCGAGGACAAGACTGGTTCAGTTTGACTGAAGTGGATCACGTTTGGAATGCAAAGAGGAGAGTAATATGAATTAAGGCTAGAAAACAAAAGTGACAGGAGATTGGAGAGGACTTGGATTTCTAGGCAAAGAAATTTCAACTTTATTTGATGGTTAATAGGGAACCGCTGGAGACTCTTTTTTTTTTTTTTACTGATATCTTTTTGTTTTTATATTAGCTTCTTCGCAAAATATACCTTCTCCCTGCCCAGACCCCTTTCTATAAAGCAAATTTATCTCCTGTAACAAAGATTTTTGTTTTTATAAAGAGGAAAAAAATCAGGTCAGCAAAACCAGCTAACACATCACTCTATACCAGGGGAATCTTCTTTCCATCCAATATGTTGCAATACACTCCAAACAAAAGACCTTGCCTGGAAAAGTTAAGCCTTTCAGATCTTGAACTCCTACCCAAAGGCTCATGCTGCTTTGTTAGTGCCTCTGATGATCTACTATATCTAAGGCTCCAGCCTCGCTTCATTCTATACCCCAGTCATTTTCTTGCTATCTCATCTGTCATTAAGCATGAACTCTGACCACCTTTCCAGCTCTAGACTCATAATCAAATCAGTAATACCACTGGGAATGGATCTACTACCCTATGGCTCACCCATCATCTCTGTGACTTACCAAAACACTCCTTCCAGACACCACTACCCTCTATGTATTATCTCCCACTATTAGAATGCAAGCACCCTTAGGGAAAAGACTGTCTCCCTTTTGAATCTGTTTCCAGAAGCACTTAGCACAATACTTTGCACACAGTAAGTCCTTAAAAAATACTTCTTTATTCATCTTATCAACCAAGTATTAGTAAATACAACTTTCCACAACCCAAGGGAAAAAGGTGCATTTTCTCAACTCTTGTCTAGAGCCAAGCTTGGTCATTATAATTACATAGCATTCAGTTTTGTTTTTTCATTTGAATTGTTGTGCTCATTATGGATATTATTTTCCTTGTTCTGCTTACTTCTCTAGCAGTAAATGAGTTCAACAATGAAAGTTGATATAAATGATACAAACAATAATTTCACACCTGTGTACCTCCTAACTCTACAAAAGAGTAAGGGGAAATGTCTTCTCACATCTCTTCTTTGGGACCTTGCTAGTTCTTTGTAATTCTGTAACATTCACTTTTGTTTCATGGCTGCTGTTCTTTACATTGACATTGTTGTCATTATGCATACTGTTTCCTTGGTTCTGCTTACTTCACTCTTCATCCAGTTCATTTAAGTTTACATTTCTCTATAGTAATCACGTACACAATTTCTTACAGTATAGTAATATTCCATTGCATTCATGTATCATATTTTGTTTAGCCACTGCCCACTAGATGGGAATCTATTTTGTTTCCAGATCTTTGCTACCACAAAAGGGCTACTACAAATATTTTGCTGTATACAGGACCTTTCAACCTCCTTAGGCTACATACCCACCTAACAACAGGATGTCTGGGTCAAAGGCATGGACATTTAAGTCACTTTTTACTACCTATCAATTAATCAATTAACAGGCATTTATTGAGCACTTACTTGCAAAGGCAAGAAGACAGGTGATGGCTGGGTCAGGATGGGCTGAAGTAGGGAGGGACCTAAAGCAAGGAGATCAATTAAGTAGGCTATTGTAATAGTCAGAGTAAGAGGTGAAAAGGGCCTGACCAAGGGTGGTGGCTATGGGAATCAGAAGGGGCAAAGTATGCAATAGATGTGAAGAAAGGACATGATCTGGCAATTGACAGGATATATGGGGTGAGTGAGAATGAGGAGACAGGGATAAGACTGAGGTTGTGAACCTAGGTGACTAGAAGGATGGTAGTACCCTGGACAGTTCTAGAGAAGTTCAGAATAGTAGATTGAGGAGAAAAGATGAGTTCTGTTTTGGACATGTTGAGTTTGAGATGCCTGTAAGTATTCCAGTTCAAAACGCTGAACAGGCAGTTAGTGAAGCAGGATTAGAGCTCGGGAAAAAGACTTGGATGGGAGATCTATATTGATCTATCCAAGACTGAGTTTTGGAAACTATTTTTGATCCTTCATACAAAGATGGAGAAAATCACATAACTGTTCTGACTGGGTCCACTACAAATGCATGTCACACATCAACTGGGCCCTCGTTGCTGCTAAGCAATCCTTCTACACTTCCCCCGTCAACTTATTATCCCACTCTCCACAGAGACTCTTTCAAGCTTTTCCAACCTTCCTAAATGTCTCATGGCTCCCCCTCCCCCTCTCCTCACAGTTGAGAACCTTGCTTCATATTTTACAGGAAAAATCAAGGCTATTCACTGTAAGCTCCCTCTTCTATCCTCTTCCTCATCTCCTATCACTCAGATGCTGCCACTATCTCCTCCTTCACCCTTGTCTTAGAAAAGGCGGCCTTTCTTAATAAGGCAAACCCCTCTACCTGTACAAGCAATTCCATTCCATTCTGTCTCCTCCAACAGATTGACCCCTCTGTCATCCTCACTCTATCACTTATTTTAATCTCTCCCTGTCTATTATCTACAAACATGCCTAAGTCTCCCTCATCACAAAAAAACCTTCATTTGATCCTTCCATCCCCACTATTTTCCTATACCTCTTCTGTCCTTTGTGACAAAATTCTACAACAGGTGCCTCTACTTTCTCTCCTCTCACTTTCTTCTTAAGCTTATGACCTTTTCATTCTACCACAACTGTTCTCTCCAAAGTTACCAATGATCTTAATTGACAAATCCAATGGCATTTTCTCATTCTTCTTGACCTCTCTGCAGGCTTTTGACATTGGTGAACATCCTCTTCTCTCTACGTTTTTTGGGACACCACTGTCTCCTGATTCTCTTTCTACCTATCTGACTGCTACTTCTTGGTCTCCTTTGCTAGATCCGCCTTCAGATCACAACTTCTAACCATAGGTGTCCCTAAAGGTTTCTGTCCTGGGCCTTCTTCTCTTCTCTCTCTATACTATTCACTTGGTGATCTCATCAGCTCCCATGGATTTAATTTTCATCTCTATGAGGATTCTCAAATCTGACAACTCTTATATATACCTATCTTTGTCTAACTTCTTTTACTGACCTCCAGTCTCCCCTCTACAGATGATTTTCAAATGACTTCAACTAGATGTCCAATAGACATCTGAAACTCAAAATGTGCAAACTGAACTCATTATCTTTCCTCTTAAACCCTTCCCCCAATAACTTCCTTAATATCGTCAAAGGCACCACTATCTTGCCAGTCGTCTAGGCTCATAATCTGAGTTGTCATGCTTGACTTTTGACTATCTCTCACCACCACTCCTCATATCCAATCTGTTGTCATGTCAGTTTCACTTCTGCAATATCTCTCAAATATGCCCCCTTATCCCCTCTGACACTGTTACTACCGTGACGCAGGCCCTTATCAACTCACACTTGGACTACTGCAATTGCCGGCTGATGGGTCTACCTGCCTCAAGTTTCTCCCTACTGCAATTCATCCACAAAAGTCATTTTCCTAAAGTACAGATCTAACTGTGTCACTAGCCCCACTCCACACCCACTCAATAAACTCTAGTGCTATCATCTCCAATATCAAATACAAAAATGTGTGTTTGGTATTCAAAGTCTTTCATAATATAGCCTTCCCACTACATTTTCCAGCCTTCTTACACCTTACTCCCTGGCAAATACACTTAAATTCAACAACACTGGACTCTTTGTTGTTTTACAAATCTCTTGGCTCCAGGCATTTTCTCTGGATATCCCCCATGACTAAAATGCTTCAAAATGGCTGTACCACATCAAAGCTAAACCAATAGTATATTAGTATGCCTGTTCTTCTACAACCCCTCCAACACTATTACCATCTTTTGTCATCTTTAAATTGTTCAAGGTGAAGTGAAACCTCAGAGTTGTTTTGTTCTGAATTTTTTATAATTAGATATATGGAACAATGTTTCATATAGATAACAGCATGTTTTAATATTTCTTTATATCTCATGGAGTCATTAGCTTCTACAGGGTCAATTCTAATTTTCAGGCAGTTTTTTTTCCCCCTTGGGTAAGGTTTTTTACATCTTGTTCCAAGCTGTTAATTCTCTTTCTGTAGTCTTCTTACATAGTTCTCATTTCTATTCCAATTTTTTCCTTTATCACTCTCATTCAGTCTTTAACCATTTTAATTTTTTTCTTTAAACTCTTGGTTTATCTCTTCTAGGAATTCTAGTTGGACTTTTATCCAAGCTGCATTTTCCTGCTTATAATTATTTTGGAGTCATTCTTTTCTGAGTCTATCTCAAGTTTCCTGTCACCACAACAACTCTCTATGGTAGGACTGCTTGTTATCACAACCTACTTCCTGACTTTGGACTTTATGTTAGGGCCAGGCTCTGAATGTCTGAGCTGAGCTTCTGTCCTCTTGGGACCTTCTGAAGCTTTCTTGGCATATTGGGTGTTGTATTATTCTGCTATTTCAGGGACCTGCAAGTCTTCAGTGCTCCCAAAATGGTGTAATCCAGGGCGAATTCTGCTCATTGTCCTCCTGGTCTATGACTCCGATTTGGATCTCAGCAACATGCCTATGAGTTTGTCCCAGGACGAAATTTCCAGTAGATTGCTATTAGACTCAGCCACTATCAAGTTGGTTGGGAAGTTTTGCAGGACAGAACTCTAGGCTCCCTTTTTGTATGGGATTCCTGCACTGGTTATTACACTGCAGGCTTCAGCTAGCAGAACTGCTCTCCTGTTCTCCTCCAGGGGTCATAGCTACACAGCTATTATTTACTTCTGTTTCTCTTTCAGTGAACAGTCCAAGACCCACAACCAATCCTCATCTTGGAAGGCCACCCCTGGGCACAGATCCCTTCTCCTTATTCCACTCTAGATCTATGATCAGGATAGTGAGCAACAAGTTTGCCAGATGGCACCCACTTGCATACCCTGCATCAGTCGGGTTAGGGAGAGCCCCTGGCACCTCTTCCTGCCCAGGTGCACAACCGTAGTCTTCTTTCAGTATCTGGTGCTTGAATCTTCCATGAGGCACACTCCTGGCCAAACCCTTCCCTAATGTCCACACACCTCTTTTGTCTCCCTATGCTGACCTGGACTACACACTGCAACAATGACTCACTGGTTTTTTCTTTAATTTCTTGAACAGGACTTGGTCTGGTGTGTTTTCTTGATTTTTGTGGCAGTGCTGGGGCAGGTGGGGGAGAAGCTGGGCTATACTTCTTCCTGCTACACTGCCATCTTGGCTCTGCCCCACCCAGCACATATTCTTAGTGCAAAAGTTTTTCAATTTCATGTAACTGAAATGGTCTACTTAATCTTTTGTGATCACCTCTATCCCTTATTTTCTTAAGAACTCTCCCCCAAGCCATACCTGTAAAAAACACCTGATCTCATTCTCTGTCATCAAAGACTTTTAGAGCCATGGAGATTAATTTTGGACTAAAGGATATGCAGAGGATGGACTCAAGAGTGGAAAAAATATAGTTGGGAAGACCTCTTAAGAGACTTACAAAAAGTCCAAGTGAGAAGTAGTAAGGTCATATACTAAGGTATTGTTAGTAGAAACATGGAAAAAGGGATGGATACAAAAGATATTATCAGAAGTAGAATCAAGAGGATTTGGAAACTACCTAAGAGAAGTATGCAAAACAGAATAATCAAAGACCAGTATTTCAAACATAGGAAGAGCACGATGTAGCAAAAAAATCACCGTATTTATAGTCAAAAGGCTCAGGATACCTGGATTTGAATTCCAGCCTGATATTTTACTGTGTGACATAAGGCAAGTGACTTTTCCATTACAGATCTCATTTTTCTCATCCATAAGATGAATCTGAAGGAATATATTATCTCAAATGATCCCTTCCAGCTCTAACATTCTGACTTCATGGGTAAGAGGTGGTACCCATCCTTGAAGTAATGAAGTTAGGAGGAACAGATTTATAGCAAAAGATAATAATTTTAATTTGGGGCACATTTAATTTAAAGTGATGGTGTGAAATCTAGCTGGAGCTGTCTTGTAGATAGTTGGAGATGCAGGTCTAGAGCTTACAAAAAAAAATGAGAGCCAGAGAAAAACATTTTGGATACATCTAAATAAAGGCAGAAGCTAAAGTTATGGGAATGAATGAAACTGCCTTGTGATAAGACTATAAAGAGAAAAGAGAAGATGAAAGGGGACAAAGTTTGGTAAGCATCCATTTTTAAAGTATCAGGAAGAAGATGAAGAACCAATGAAAGAGACAAAGATAAATTATCTAAGTAGGAGAACTATGAGTATGGTGAGTCAGAACTTCTCTAAGTTTATAGCTTCCTTTCTCATTCCAACTGCACTGATTTGTTAGTGCAAAAGTTTTTCAATTTCTTGTAACTGATATTACCTATTTCATCCTTTGTGATGGATGGCCATTATCTCTTATATGCTTAAGAACTCTCCCTCCAGCCATATCTGTGAAACATCTGAAAAAGCTTTAATAGAAGTGGTCAAAAATGTAGAATGCTACACAGAGGTCATAGAATATAGATACTTCACTGGATCTGTAAGCTAAATGATGTGGATATTTCCTCAATGATGCAAACTACAACCCACTCTTTGTGAGTCTTGTCCATGCTCTCCCAAAAATTTACCATGGGGCTCAACCCACTGGGCTGGTGGCTTTCCAAACATTCTTTTCATACTGCGTGGATACCAATGAAGAAAGTATGAAGGCTGTCGGTTACCCTTTGCTCTTGTTATGTGACTAGCCTATCTTTTTTTCTGTTGTACATTTCTCCAATAGCATCCTTTATACCAATTCCTTATTTGTAGCACTTTTCAGTCTGCTCACATTCACCATGTGCTTCTTCTTTGCTCTCTGGGTGATCTTCAACTTCAGTTCTCCAGAAACTATCGTATGCCATGAATCATAGTTATACATCAGCAGTGGTGGAAAACTGGTGTTCAAAAGATGGATCTTTGTTTAATTTTTAAAATCATGCAGTTTTCCAAAGGCAAACATCCTTTTCCTGTTCAATTCTGGGTCTAGCTCAGTGCCCATTTTGAGTGTCCAAAATTATGTTAGGACAACTCTAAGTTGTATATGCAAGTGAACACAGTCTAAACAATGAACACTCTTCATCCTTTTGGTTTCTCTATTTTGATAGGTAAGACAAAAAGTTGAGTGATTATGAATTTGGAGTCTACTCCATGATATTCTGAGGCCTGATGTGATAAGCATGTCACCCACAAACAGGAATACCTGAAGTCCTCATTGTTTACGTGGAATCTCTCTTAAACTTGGACTCTATATTGATCATATTTTATGATGGTGGCAAATGCCTTTGGCAAATATACATCTCCTTGCCTACGCTTCACTTGACATGAATAATCAGAGAATTGTTGAACAAAGTTCTCCCTATTGTTATACTTTCAAGGTACTATCTATGATTTTCACATATACATGGGAAAAGCTTTCTGGAAGAGAACCTTTAGAGTGACATTTTTGCTCTACCAAATCAAATGCTTTTTTATAATCATCAAACAATAAGCAGAATGGGATCCTGTAATCTCTAGAATTCAGATAAAATTATGTGACCATAGAGATATAAACTAATGCAGAATATCACTTATGAAAGCCTGACTAAAGACTTCATCAGAAACTCCCTTAATGGGTGCATATATTACTCTCATAAAAACGTGGTAGAGATGGGAAAATAGGCATGTAGGTCGGTAGTTATTGATGTTCTTTCTGTTGCCTTTTTAAAATAATAATAATAACAAAGTTTATAACTTCCCCCCACATCTTTGGTTATATACCTTGAGACTTCTACATGCCATGTACATATAGATATGTGTGTGTGTGTGTACATATATATATATGCTGTATACAATATATATGTATGTATTCTTACATGTACTCTTGCATAAATGTATACATGTAGATACATGAATGTATACATATATACACACTCCACAATTACTATTTTGCTTTTATCATCCTTGTCAATCTGATGGGTATTTATCTCATGGGGGCACTTCTACTAGGGGCTTTGACTGGGTGGGGAAGGTGGGTTAGTTGGTGGATAGAAATTGATATTGGAAAAGAAGAAAGTTATACTTTATTCATTGAAATTAATTTAACTAAATATGGCTATAATTTAACTATATGGTTATATGCAATATATACTGTATTATAGCTACAAGTATAAGTAGCTGTAATGATGCTGAATATTAGGATTTCAAGTAAAAGCTTAATTAAACAATTAAACATTTGAAAAATTGCAGCAAATCACTAATAATAAGAGAAATATAAACTAAAACAATTCTGAGGTTCCACCTCATTGGCAAAGATGTCAAAAGAGGAAACAGCCATTGTTGGAGGGGTTTTGAGAAGACAGGGTCATAATTCACTACTGGAAGAGTCATGAATTAACTCCAACATTCTGGAAAGCAATTTGAAATTATTTGAAATTATATCCCTAAATTCACTAAACTATACTTTTACTCACTTTCACTTTTACTTACATGCCCATAAATAGTCACGTCCCCCAACAAGATCAAAGACAAAAGGATCTATAAGGAGCAAGCATACTTACAACAACAATTTTTGTGGTAGCACAGAACTAGAAAAAAAGTTAAGTGCCCATGAATTGAGAAGTTGCAGCACAAATCCCAGTATGCATATGTAATGAGACTTTATTGTTCTATAGGAAGTGATGAATATGATGGTTTCAGAGAAATATGGAGGGATTTATGTGAATTGATACAGAACCAGTGGAACAATTTATATTGATGATAATAATGTGAGAAGAAACAACTCTGAGAGACCTCAGGACTCTGATTTTAAAAGACTTAGAAGAGAAGCAATGGACTAGAGGTACAGAAATCAGACAAGTATTCTCAAATATGATCAATGCATTGGTATTGTAATAAAGGAAAACTTTTACTCAGGGATTCAGAGGAAGGTAGGTAAGTACTGATAGAGTGGACAAAAGACCATTAATAAATTTTATTTTTAAAAGATGCATATCCAGGACTATAATGTTAAAATTCACATATTCATTCCACTATTCTTGTACCCTGACTTCTGACTTCACCAAAACACTGAAAATGCATTCTCTCAGCTTACCAACAATTTCTTAATTGTTAAATCAACAGACTTTTCTTGACCTTATCTTCATTCTTCTTGACCTGTTTAATATTTGAGACTACTGATCATCCCCTCTGGATACTGTCTCTTACCTGGGCTTTCCTGGTTCTCCAATTACCTGTTTGCTCTTTCTTAGTTTCTTGCTGGAACTTCATCCATGCGCTGCCCCTATATGTTTTCCAGAGGTCTACCCTATACCCTCTTTTCCATGCACTTTCATATAAACTCCCATGGATTCAAATACTCTGTAAGAATCACTTCCAAATCTATATATCCATCTCTTATTTTTCTTCTGACTTTTAGTCCCATATTACCAATTACATTTCCACCTGAACATCCCACAGAAATCTAAAAAATGGAACCAACTCATCTTGACCAAAGACAGAACAGTAGAGTAGAAAGTCAGAGGATCTGTGTGACTTTGAACAAGTCACATAACCTTCCTGGGCCTCAGTTTCCTCAACTGTCAAAAAAAATGTGTGGGTTGGACTATATGGCATCTCAAGTCCCTTCATACTCTAGAATTATAATCCTAAATTCTTTATGCCTATTGGAGGCACTACTATCCTCCAATTGGTGAAGTATAAAACCTCAAAGGGAGCTTTGATTCTTCTCTTTCTCACTCCGCATTTCCAACCAACTGCCAAGTTTGATTGTTTTTACCTTTACAACCTCTCTCTCATCCACCATCTCCCTCCACTCACCCAGTCACTACTTGGCCCTTATCACCTTTCACATAAACCATAATAGCTTCCTAATTGATCTTTCTGATTCCAATCTCTCTCCTCTCCAACTGGTCTACCCCCTCAGCTGCTAACATTCTCCTCCCTCCCTCAAGTTACTTTGTAATTACTCTGTGTATACTTTCTATTTACTTATCCATTTACATGTTGTTTCCCCCCAAGAGAAGGTAAGCTGCTTGAGGACAAGAACTATTGTGTTTTTGTCTTTGTTTCACCAGCATGCAGGACAGTGCCTAGCCCATGGAAGTGCTTAATAACTATCTGCTGAACTGAACTGAAATGAACATTTCATACTTATTGTTTAGTTGGTAAAATACAGTATGCATCAATATAGGTATGATAGCACATAATCCAAAAGTAATAACGTGCAGTTCTGAATTTATACAACACTCATTTTCTGCTAGTAATGGAGATAAATCATTGTTCAACAGATTTCTTAATATACATCCTGGGAAGACCATTCTCTTCTAAAGCATGATACTTGGCCATAATTATGGCTGGATTTTTTTGCCCCAGTGATACATACCTGCCAAATCTCGAGTATACTGTTCTCGGGAGCGGTCCATTTGGCATTTGTGACTAGCCAGGACTTTCTTCACTAAATCCAACATTCCAAAGTTCTGTACAATGTTGTTGAGTAAAACAGCATCTTTAAAAGAAAATGTAAGACAGGAATAATAATCTCTGAAAGAAGACTGAAAACTTCCCAAAGGAAAGGACTTTGAATTGTTTTCAAGAACACAAAGTAGAAACTAAAACCAAAACAACTTTTTAGATAAGCAAATTATCTTGGCATTCTCCTTAGGAAAATAACAAGCCAGGATAGCAAAGTAAGAGCTATCTAATGGAAAGAGGTTATAAAATGTAAACAAAACTTCTTAAAATCTTGAGGATTCTTTAATATAGGTTCTTACCATAAAAGGCGGAATCTTTGATCTAGGTTTTACTTTGTAGCCTATATTTCTTTTAAGACTTTGATGCTATTCATACAATACAGAAGACTTGACTTATAATAAATTAAATAAGGTACAATTTTCTTAACTGGCAGCAAGAATTCCCAAAAGAGCTGGAAAAATATCTGGCTGACAGATTAAAAATCAGACTTTTATAGGACAGTCAGCCCCATGCCATAGGATGGATATTAGCTATGATTTTCCCAAACTTATCTCTATTGAGGCAGGAAAATAGAACTAAAAGAGGGAAGGTAATGTACTAATCATCAAACAATACAGGGACAAAAATCTGTGGCTACTGTAGTATGATAGCTATCAAATTATCACCTCGAAGTTGTAAAGGAGGATCCTGGACCCGCTGCTGCAATCCCTTCATCATCTCTACCAGCTCCTGGTGAAACTCTTGAATCACTTCCTCTAATAGACCAGCATCCTTCAACCCTCGCCAAAAGGCAAAAGTCTCATCTGGAGAAATAAAAAGAAAATAATCTCTGGTGTCAAGAATGAGGTTTTACCACAATTAACAATGTCTCTGTCTTCTCAGAATTCAATTCAGCAAAGATTAATTACATACTTTGTATACACAAAGCATTATGCTAGAGCCTAGGGCTACAAAAACCAAAATTTAACAGTCCCTTCCCTGGAGGAGCTAACATTCTATTGAGGAGAAACAACATGCAAACAATTAAGTATAATATAATGTAATTTGAGGAAGGAGAGACTACTTGCAACTGGGGTGGGAAGGGAAGGTGTCACACAGTGAGTGGCACCTAAGCTAAGCCTTAAAAAAAAAGTAGAATGGAATTTAATATGGTCCTAGCATATAAGAAACAGGTCTTTCATTTTAGGATTTCAGGTCTTTCATTTCAGGATTTCAGAGTGTCTCAGAGTAGGAAGAAAAATCCATTCTCCTCTAGTCCAATCCATGGCTGAACAAGAATCCCCTCTATAACACTACCAATGAATGGTCATATAGCAATGGGAAGCCTACTACCTCCTAAGGTACCTCATTCTTCTTTTAGATAGCTGTAATTGTTAGAAAGTTTTTCATTAAGCTATAAACTGCTCCTGAAACTTCCACTCATTGCTCCTAGCTCTGTCATCTGGGAACAGGAAGAAGAATGACCCTTCCATATATTTAAATGTAGCTATCACATTCTCTTCTCCAGGATAAACAAACCCAATCCTTTCAAACAATAAACATATAGCATGGCCTTCTACCATCCTGGTTACCCTCCTCTGGACCACCTCTAACTGGTCAATGTATTTGCTAAAATGTAGTACCCATAACTAAACCCAATACTGTAGATTGATATGAACAGGGCAGAGTCACCTCCCATGTTCTAAACACTAAGTATCTATTAATGCTGCCTAAGAAGGAATTAACTTTTTGGTTGCCATGTCATACTACTGACTTGTGCTTATTTTATAGATCACCAAAATATTCAACTCATTTTCAAGAGTTACTGCCTAGCCAGGTGTTCCCCAATCTGTATTTCTGCTGATGATTTCTTGAATCCAAGTACAGAGCTTTATACTTATTCCTATTTCTTCTTTGTAGAAGATATCACAGGAAGAATATACTCCCCCCAAAATGAGGAAAAAAAATCATAGGCTATAGTAATACCTAAAAGATGACTAAGACTATCAGTAACTACTAACCCATAATGGCTATTTAATAATTTTTACAGAATCTTTAATAAAAGAATCTACATATGCATCTGTGTCATACTTGATACTGAATGAGAAGAGAACACAAGGGATTGTCTATAATAGACCATATTTTTTAGCTGTTTTAAGTGATTCAAAGGTACACAGAATACAAAATTACATTTTTTTATTTGTTGGTTGCAAACAAAAAAAAAAAGCATTTGACTCAGAGCAAAACAGAACATTAAGGGCTTTCCTTTAAGGATAAGGAGTTTCTCTTGCATATGCTCTGATCATACAAGACTCCTTAATAAATGCAACCACTGAAAAACTTTATTCAATGATCTTTTGACTATTAATATCTAGTGAGAAATATACCAAGAAAGTGTGTGCTAGTCAAAGATGTGCACACTATCATGGATCTCTTGAACAGAGTTAGGGTTCCAATGATAGAGGTAATGCCCATAGATGGTGAGGGTCTCCCAGTGTTCTTGTTTGATAGGCAATGGTTGGGATTTGATGCGGTCATCACATTATAGAGCTTCCTCGATGACAAGAGATTAGCCAATCAATCTAACCAGGAAAAACTAAATGGATAGAAATGCCTATTGAGTGGACCATGATATGCCTTTGGATAGCCACTTCACTAAATTAGTACAACAATATAGATATTTGGGGGAGGTATAACAATGAGTTGGGTAGTAAAATGAATAAGAGAAACAGAGTAGGCTGGGTTAGTGCTGATAAACTACACAAGGCTTTTAAATGATCCCAAGATGCTACAATCTCCAAAGAGTCAAAGCAGGGGGTGATTCAAAGAACAACAGAGAAGTATATGGTATGCACAAGCAGGCAACAACAGGTTTCAAGTCAATCCAATTCAACATGTATGCCTACTATGTACCAGGTGCTGTGATGGGCATCAGCTATATAAAGACAAAAATGAAACAATCCCTGCCCTTCAAAGCTTACATTCTACTGTGGGATACAATATATATTCAAGTACATACAAAGTATGTATAAAGTAATACAAAAGTAATTTCAAGTTGAAGAGACTGGTAATAACTAAGAGGATCAGGAAAAAGCTTCACATAGGTGGTAGCACCTGAGCAGTCCGTAAGTTTAATAGTGCTCACACCTAATCTAAATAAAATGCTTCTAACTTAAGGAATGGGAGGAGAGAAAAAGAATTTCCCACAATTCTTTGCCTATGTATACTAACTAGTACTGAAACAAAAATCGCTTTTGTTGAAATTCAGTATAAATAAGCAAAAGATACCAAAGAGTCTCCTTTAAAGGAAGATGAAACTATATCAAGAAGACCTTCATTACTGGGATATAAAAAAGTAAAGGATTCCAAGGAGCATCTATGATTTCCAATGATGATATCCCTTCTACAACTGGAGTAAAATATCATTAGAAAAGAAGATGAGTCAATTATGTGTTAAAACATGGATAGCCAGAGTGCTCTACCAATATTCACAAAATGTAAAATCCTAGAAGGCCTTCTGGACCTTGTCTGGACCCTCTGTGGGAAGAGAATCTTACTATGGAAGATCATGGTAAGAACTTCCCAGCATGATAAAAGCAGGATGAATTGAGATTTGCACCAATGCAGAGTATATACATGATGATATTACAAATCTGCTTAGGTATTGAAGTATAAATTTCATATATTTAGTTCATAATTCCAGACCAAGGGTTCTTAACCTGAGATTCATGGATAGATTTCAGGGGGCCTATGAACTCAAGGGGGAAAAATTACACCTTCATTTCAATATAATTTATTTCCTTTGTAATCTTTTGTATTTTACTCTATGCATTTAAGAACATTATTTTAAAGAGTACCTAGTTTTCACCAGACTTCCAAAGGGATATATGATACAAAAATGGTTAAGAACTCCTGTTTCAGTTTGTCAATTTTTTTGAATCCTGATTCTGTCATCTAATTTAGTTATCTATTCTAATTTCATGTCATCTACAAATTTAATAATTATGTCACCTATGTTTTTATCTAGGTCACTGACAGAAATGTTGAACAATGCAAGAGATCAATCCCTCAAAAACCAGTCAAGATCTCTTTTCATGCTCTGATACCACAAATTAAATAATTATAGAATTTTGCCCAGAATTAAGGTGAAGTTCATAGGCTAATAAATACTGACACTCTTATTTTGAAAATCAGACATTTGTCTGTTTCTCTCCAGTCCTGCAGCCTCTCTTTCATTCTTCATGATTTTTCAAAAAGCACTCAGACAACAAACAGTTCAGAAGTCTCACCAGCCAGCTCTTCAGTACTCGGGAATGTAAGTGTATCTAAACCAAGAGACTTGAACACACTGAAGACAGCTAGACGCTCTGTTTATATTGCCTCACTTATCCTCTCTCTCAAATGCCTGTCAACCATTTTTGTTGTATCCTTTCCAACAGAAAACTTCTCTCTTTGGTAGAGAGCACAGAAGCAAAATCAGAAATAACTAATTCTGGTCTTTTCTCTGTCATGATAACCACCTCTGTCCAGCACCTTCGTGGTTCCATCCCTCTTTTAAACTTTCTCTTATACCCTTAAAAAGTCCTTTTGGTTGCCCTCAGCAGTCACTGCCAACACCAGCTCACTCTAAGCTTTAGCATTCTTGTCACTTTGCTTACAGAACTGTGTCATTCTTTTAGGTTCATCCTGATACCTGCCTTTGCTTCCATCTTTTATATTAAAAAAAAAAATAATATATATATATATATATATATATAAAACTCCAAATTTGTCACTTTAGAGAGTTCCACTATTTTCTCCTCGACAACAGTTTGTTTTCAGAATTGCATTTACTTAGTTTCTCATCCATCCTATGCTAGTTTCCTTGGTAGAATTTTAAGCAATAAGATCCTACGTATCTTTGAAATCAATTCTTTGAAATTCTTTTTGAAATCAATTCCTCCCAAATATCGGACGCACAGTGGATTATGCCAAGCTTTCCCCTTCCTTTTCTACAAAGCTCCAAGATGTAGTGGTCACTTCTTCCCAAGGTTTCCATTTCAGCTACCTCTTTGCTGATCAAGTCCAGTATAGGAGTTCCTAAGGTCACTTTAGCTGCCTTTTGAAGAATTAAATGTTAATCGAGAATGTATCAACTCCTCTCCTTTTAGTAAAGAGCTCCAGCAGATATCCAAATGGCCTTTGTGTCAAGCTTGCAATACATTTCCTGAAATTTTCATCTACTTCATCCTTCTGGTTAGTGGTCTTTAGTATACTTATGCCACAATATAATTTTCGAATGATCTTTATTGATTGTCATCGAAATATGCTTCACCATGTTTTTCTCCTCTGTTTCATATACTTCCTTTGTTCTTAATATACAATGCTTACTAATACATTCCTTTTGAATAAAACTAAACCCTTCCATCAACAAATTCCAATCATGAGTAGCAGCCCACCAAGTTTCAATGATACCCAGGAGGTAGTAATTAACTACCCCACATTAATAACTTTTGTTCATCTTGTTTACTAGTCATATTTTGCATATACATGTAGGATATAAGGTTTCACGTTTCCCTCTTCTTGGATATCATCTGCTTTGAAATACTAGTCCTCTTGATTTGGTATCTTCTTCCTATATACCACTTGTTATATTCTGTGGTATCTAGTTTAGTGGATATGTATGAGCAGTTTTTCTCCTGCACTTTCTATTTTCAGTTTAAAGCCTTTTTGATCAGATTCACATGTTTCCAGGCAAAGAAACTTTTTTTTACTAGCTTCCTTAGTTGTACTCCATTTCAGACCAAACTATTTATTTTTTTTATTTTATGCTATGTAAAGTCTGTTTTCTGATACCATCTTCTTAGACAGCTATTCTCCTTTGCATAACAAATTACAGTTTCCAAACCTTGCCTTATCATGTGCACAAGTATAACATAAAATATAGTTCCTATACCCTAATAGCTTACCATACATATAATTTTTACAATGCTGTATAGCTAGCACCTTCCCTTCAGATTCCCTTGTTTGAACGTCTCCTTTTTCATTTCCTCAAAGTTCTAAGAGTTTCCAATTGTATGATTAATGATAAACAAATGGTCAACAATCACTACCCTTTGTCTTGCGGTTTTCATGCATTATACCTCCAATGGTGGTAGTCCAGTCACCAGTGTCCTCACAAGTTTCTATGGTGATTGTAGCAGGAGACCCATTCACTGCAACCAAAACAAAAACAAAAACAAGAACAAAAACCAAACCCACAATCATTTATACAGATTTTGTTTTTCAAAATAGTAGGCAGTTTTTCTTTGTTAATTTTGGTTTATTTCCTTTCTAACTGCTATCTGTTATATTACTGCTCTCTTTAATTTAATTTAATGCCATATATACATCTCAGTACTTGAATATTTACTGGCCTCATATTAAGTTCCTACTTCTATTTTCTCCATTATTTACTCTCCAGTTTATAAGATCTTGTCCATAAATATCAATAACATGACAGAATGTAGGTATTTTTCTGTTTGAATCTTTTCTATTTAGAACCGTGGAGGTTCATCCTAAGAGTAATTATTCTTATTATCATACAGGACTATAATAAACTATTTTTAAGTTTCATTGATCTTTTGTTTTTCAGTATCTTCCATATTTCTAGATTTAAAAATCGAGGACTTTTTATGATGCTAGGAGAAATACCAGCAGTTAATTTATCAATCTTACATTTAAGAAGAGTAGCACAGTATAGTAGAAACACTAGAGTGGAAATCAAGAAACCTAGATTCTAGTCCCAGATTTGTTACAAAATATGTGTGTGATCTTAGGCAAGTCAACTAACATCTCTGGCCAAAGGTTCTCATCTGTAAAGTAAGGTAGTTGCATTAGAATAGATCCAATCCAACTTATATCTGTTAAGGCCTATGTTCAAGGCACTATGTTAAACAATGAGAATAAAACAAAATAAAAAATAAAACAACCTCAAGCTTACATACTAAATGACCTAGAAGGCCTCTTTCAGATCTAAATTTCTATGATTCAATGTAATCAATATTTAAAATATAGTAATCCAAGTACCATCTCAGTTTATACTAGAGAACAACTTGACCCATCATAATTTCTTCAAATCTCATGACCTAAAAGAGCTATTCCAAATCTTTTCTTCTTTCTTCAAGCTTCCCACATGGTCCCCCCTCCGTACTCCCTTTGAATAGAGAATCCTGACTTATACTTTTTCGAAAATATAGAGGTCTTGGGGCAGCTAGGTGGCACAGTGGATAGAGTACCGGACTTGTAGTCAGGAGGACCTGAGTTCAAATCCAGACTCAGACACATAACACTCACTAACTGTGTGATTCTGGGCAAGTCACTTAACCCCAATTGCCTCACCAAAAAAAAAAAAAAAAATATATATATATATATGTATTTATAGAACTTGGAACTTCCTCTTCTCCTCCACTCTTCATTTCAAGACCCCTTGACTTTGTATCTATTCTCTCTTCCTCTACTTTTACCCTAGATTCTATCTCCTCTAGCAGGTTGCACACTGCCCCATTCCATCCCCAACTCCCAATCATATTAATTCTTCCCCCTCCTCCTTCCCTATCAGTTCCTTCTCTTATGGCTAAAATTATGCTCAGCTTTTTCCTATTCTTGAAAAACCTTCACTTGACCCTACCATTCCTTCAAGCTATCATCGTATTTGTCACTCCTTAAATCACAGCCATACTCCTAGGTTCATTGCCTCTACTTCCTCTTCTCTCATTTGTTTCTCAGCCCCTCATAATCTGGCTTCCAACTATATCACTCCTCTGAAACATCTCTCTCCAAAGTTACCAATAACCACTAAATTGCCAGATTCCCTGGTGTTTTTTAATCCTCTTTCTACTTGAGCTCTATGAAGCATGTGACATTGTTGACTACTTTCCCCTCAATTAATATTCTCTCCACTTCTCTCTTGGTTTTCTTCATGCTTGTATGGCTGCGCCTTCTTAGTCTCTTTTACTTGATCATCATCAACAGCATGCCTGATAACTATGAGGACTTTGTTCTAGATCCTCATCTTTTTTCTACACCCTTTCTCCTGGTGATCTTATCAGTTCCCATGAGTTCATTTATCATTTCTATGCAGACAACTCCAAGACAGACAGACAGACAGACACACACACACACACACACACACACACACACACATACACACACACACATACACATCTAGCCCTAGTTTCTCTCTCTCCTGGGCTCTAGTTTCAAATTGTTAATGGCCAACTGGACACTTCCAACTGAATGTCTTGTAGGCACCTCAAGTTCAAAACATTTTAAACAGAATTCATTATCTTTCTCCTAAAATCCTTCTCTTCTGAACTTTTTGATTTCGGCTGAGAGTACCACTATCCTTCCTATCACCCCAATTCACAGCTTAAACTCTCCATGTTCTTCTACCCCTTATATCAAATCAGTTGCCAAGGATAACGTGGTCTACCTCTACAATATCTCATATATCTATCCCCCTCTTACTCATATGGTCACCATCCTAGTTCAGGCCCTCATTACCTCTTACTTTGTCTATTGCAATAGCCTCCTAATTGGTTTCCTTTCCTCAAGTCTCATCCCCCTCTAATTCAACATCCACACAGTTGAAAAACTATTATTTCTAAATCACAACACTAATGGTATCACTACTTTCATCAAAAAGATCTAGTACCTGGCTCCCTTTGAGTCTAGGGAAAGACTGCACAACCTGCAGCCCTTGAGCTGTAAGCATCCCATGGACATGCCCAAGGATTTTGGGCAGCCTGCAAAAAATGTAGAGGATGTTTTCCTTCACATTTTTCACAGGCTGCCCAAAATCCTTTGGCAAGCCACAGGTTGTGTAGGCCTGCTCTAGGGTAAAATACAAACTTTTCTGTTTAGAATTTAAAGCTCTTTTATTCCTGGTTCCAGCCTGCCTTTCCAGAACTATTACACATTGCTTCCCTTCATCTAGTCCACATTCCAATCAAAATGGTCTACTTGTTGCTGCTCCTCACCTATAACGCTCCATTTTTCCATACCCATACCTTTGCATCAGCCTTCTCCCATATCTGAATGCACTCCCTCTTCACTTACATCTGTCAGAATCACTGGCTTTCTTCAAAGCTCAAGTGCTACTTCCTACATGAAACCTTTCCTGAACCCCTTATCTGTTTCTTCTCTCCCAAAATTACTTTTTATTTACTTTGTATGTATTTTGTATTTATTTGTTATGTACACATGTTGTTTCCACCAATTGAATTCAAGACCCTTGAGGGCAAGGACTATTTTGGTCTTTGTATGCTCAGTGGTTAGCACAGTACAAGGCCCATAATAGGGACCTAATAAATGTTTGTTGAATGACTAAAAACTAGGGAGACAATATGATACAGTGGAGAGGGCAGTGAACTTAAAAGTTATAGGATCTGAATTCAATCCCAGCTCTTCCAATCTGTGTCTTGGACACTGGACAAATCACTTAACCTCTTTAGTCCTCATTTTACCCATCTGTAAAATGAGGGAGTTGGATAAGAAGACCCCTAAAGTTTCTTTTCAGTCTTGATTTATAATCCTATGAACTGAAGGTCTTGAAAAGGTACGTCACTAAATTATTTGAATATATCTCAATTTGGCCATCCTGTGTTTCCTCCAGAATTTCTGATCAAATCTACCATTTACACAGAGTATTTTTTTAAAATTGCACATACTCCAGCCTTAACTATATAAAGTAATTTAATTTAAAAAAATTATAAAGATTAGGTAGCTTAATTTTTTTCCTTTGGGCAAGACTGACAAATTTTTATGAACATTTTCCACTTACACTGATAACTTACTACTTAGCAGAGAACATGAGTAATATAAAGAATGATGGGTTAATGTTATCTAATAAGCATATATTCTTGCTTGCCAACAACTTGATTTATTTTAGGCTTAGACTAATTTCTAATTTTTTTCAGATACTAGATCTTTGAACTGATGCTAATTCTATATTAGTATAAAGTACTCACATTAAATGTTATAAGAATCCACTTAAAACAGAAAAATCTCCAAGCCTTCAACGAGCTGGATTACAAACTTTTCTTCTTTTGTACTTACTGGGTAGAACTGTCACAGGCTTTATAAGACCCCTTAGTTATTTCAAAGGTAATTTGTGTTAATGTCACTAATTTATACTTCTATTTGGTTAGCTTGCATTGACTAGAGAAGATAAAAAACATAAGAGTTGTTTCTAATACAATATGAAGAAGGTTCCTCTCAGTGTTGCAGTAAGTATAGAATAGGTATTTGTAATATTAGTGCATAGATTGCACTTTTCTAGTAATCAGGAAACAACTAATTAGCTGGGTGACTTTGGTTAAGTCATTTTAAACTTTCCTGGCTTCAGTTTCTTCTTCTGTAAAATTAGGATTATTAAATTATTCCTAACATCCTTTACATGCTAAAAAAAAATTTTTATTTCTAAATACATGACTCAATGCTGAGAAATCATCTTGTAGGCATTAGGTTGCTTTTTTTCAGATATTGGGATGAATCTCTGAAGAGCCATGCATAGTGTCTGAACCAATCACATGACCAAAAGCAATGATTTGTGAGACTAGGAAAATCTTTGTAATGAGTTTTTTTGACAAGGGACTCATTTCCAAGCTATATATGGAACTGATTCAAATTGATAAGAATAATAGCCATTTCCCAATTGATAAATGGTCAAAGGATATGAATAGGCAGTCTTGTAGGGAAAAAGTCCAAGTTATCAATAGTCATATGCTCCAAAATCACTAATAATTAGAGAAATACAAATTAAACTAATTCTGAGGTTATCATCTCATAATCACTATACTGGCAAAGTTGACAAAAAGGGAGAATGATCTGTAAGACGTGAGGAAAGATTTGGAGCTTTGGCACATAAAGCTAAATGACCTTTACACAGCTCTAATCTACAACTTCACTAACAACATGCTTTAATTAGAACTTAGGTACTTAAAGTCCACCCTTCCCTCATAATTTACAAAAGAGCATCAATAACCATATATCTAACTGCCTGAAGCTTCTAGGTCTTACCAGCATTTCTTGGGCAAGACTTTTAAATGAGATACTGTTTAATCACACATTCTCTGCTTAAGAAGGACCATGCAAACTTTTAAAATTAGTGTCAGATGAAATTGACCTAACACTCCCAAAATTCTTCCCTGAGTACTAAAAGGCATGAAGGTGCTATAATTGAAGGACTATTAAGAAAAGAATTACTTCTTTAGGACTAGCAAAAAAAAAAATGCCCTTTCAAATGAAGTTCTTCAGTAACAGTTGAGGAAAAACATTTAAAAAAGAGTTAGAAATCCAAAACTGCTCATTGAGATATTATTAGTTAAATTTAGCATTTAATTATGGCTTCAAAAAAAACCACAAGATAGAATTCTCGGGATTACTTAATTCTATCAGATGAAAATGATAAATAATTCAATTAAGGCAAACTTCAGTGAAAAAAGCTAAATGATTTATTACTCATTTGTTCATTTCATAAGCTGGTAGAAAATGGGACTCAAAATCCTATATGAAGTAGTAAAATGACTATATAATATTCTCACTAAAAATAGAGACAAACAGAAAGAGGCCAACACAGTGAGGCAAGGAGGAATTCCTGTAATGCTAGGGAGGCAGTCTCACTTATTCATCTCTCCTTTTGCAAGCAGAAATCACTGAAAGGGGGAGTTTACCACAACCAGAACTCATTTACTTGAACTATCTACATTAGCTTATATGATTATGTGATTATTCTGTTATACCTAACAGAACAGTAAATTTAGAAAAGGAAGCAACATAAATATAAAGCAAAATTTGACATAAAGCAAGAGAAATAAGCCTGTATCTAGAATATAGTCACAAAGTACAAGGCCATATTTATATAGCTCAGTCAGCGGTGGGCATGAAGAAAACATACCATCTGCAGAAGCAGGAGTGATAGGGATGTATTCTGTTGATGTCTGACTACTTAAAGCCACTCTGGCACCAGACAAGTCGATTTTAGTGCTGCGGCAGGTGTTGGAACAGACCTTGTCATGTTGATAAAAGTCCAGCTCTCCAGAATCCATGATCTTCCTGTGGCAAAGGATTATGTATAAGAGTATAATCACAAGCTGATCACAAACCACCAAAGTAACACTGATGTCAAAACTTACAATTGTCCCAACTCAAATATGAATTATTTATCTTTCTATCTAATCATCTTTTATTCTGCCTTAACTTGGAACAAGAAGTTAAGGAATAATATATGTTCAGGCAAAAGAAACTTCTGCAATGATTTTATGGCATCTGAGAACATGTTAAGATTCCTGCCAAGCAGCGCCTGCAAGTTTTGGGCCCTTTATGCTATATGATCACAGAATCATAGATTTAGATCTGAAAGGAACCTTACTTCAGTAATCTAGTTCAACCCCCTCATTCTACAGAAGAAGAAACTGAGGCCCACAGAAATTAGAAAGGTATAAGTGGCAGAGCCAGAATTAGAAGCCAGGTCCTCTGACTCCAAATACAGCACTATTATCACTAAATCAAAAAGCCAAACAGAAAAGTCACAGTAGCTATAGCAGTTAGCAACAGCTTTCAACTTACTCAAAGGTTTTGCTAATTTAGTAAGAGATATTTACATTATTATCAAAGATCTTTCAAATCCCAAAAAACAAAGAGAAAATGTTATGTAGTGGAAAGAGCACTGGGCTAGGAATCATGAGACCTGGGTTCTAGTCCTGGCTTTGGCACTCATTTGTTCCCTAAGCTTCCCTGGGCTTCAATTTCCTTATCTATAGAAACGTGGGATAGAAGGGAAGCTTTTTCTAACATTCCCCCTCAAGCTCTAAATCCTATTACTGTGCTTCTTCAGAAATATATTAGTGAAACCGCATAAATTATGAACTTGACCAAGATTCCTCTTATCATTTGTTCTTTTCGGCATGGGAAAAGTAAAAAAGCCAATGTAAAACAGGTAATAAAGTAGAAAAGACAGAAGAAGAAAGTAACTGACAAAGACTGCTCTCCAAACTACAAACAACTAAACAAGTCCCTGCATTGCACCTGGGTCTAGAGACGATTTGGCTTTACAATGAAAGGGTAAGGGTGCCCTTTCTTATGTTTTTGCTTGAAAATGCAAATGCCCCACTACACTTTTGTAAAGCCAATGAAGACAGAAAAATAATAGTGTTTGATTCATAATAGACTATTATCTAATTCTTGATTTAGCAAAAATGACTCATAGATAGTGGTAAGAAGTAATTATGAAGAATGTTTATAGAAACCAGAAGGAAAGGAATAGCACTTAAGAATTCTGGTTATTAGTGCAAATCCTGACGTATATGTAGAGAAAAGTATTGTTTAACAAAAGGAACTATTAAAGAATCCCCTCTCCAGAAGCTAACTAACGAGACAATTTTCTGGCCATTCTCCCATGTCATTCTAGAAGCAAAATTCAAACAGAAAAAAAAGTGGAGGGCAGAAAGAAATGGGCCACAAAGTCTTAAGATATTAGAATGTAAGAGCTTGTATAATTTATGCTCTCTAACTAAAGCCTAAGAAATAAATGTCAAAAAGCCTACTGCAGGTAACCCTTCTGCCTTGGGCTCTAGAGGAATGGAGATAACGTAGCAGGTTATTTTCATCTCTGGCTTCCTTGATACTCATTACTGCTAGGCAGATACTATCAGCCACATTTTTTAAAGTTACTATATGAACGAGGATTCTCCATTTCCTCCTTCCTATAGCATCACTGCTTAAGCAGAGGTTTTTCAAAAAAAAGTTTTCACCTTTTTCCCTATAGCTCTGATATCAGGTCATATTCTACAAAATCAGCAGCTGACTTATACTTCCCTCTGTCTAATGAGATAAATGGAACTTAAAAAAAGCAAAAAAAACAGTTTGAAAAAATATGAAGTACTATACAAATATGTTACTGATTTGTGGTCAAAAGGAAGAAAAAAAAACAAAGTCATATTCTGGCAGGAGAAAACTAAGATAAAAAGCTCATGATGGGGTGGGGCTTAGTTTTAAAGCTTGTTTATTTGCAAATCTGAGTCTCAATATTTCAAAATCTGTTTGTCAATGTCTGGCACAGATGGATTGATCACTTTGCTACAGAGATTCTGCCAAAAGGTTCCATTTTTTCAACCGAAAGTTTATTCTGCTGGAGAAATGACTTCTTCCTCAGGAAGCCAGCTTTGGCAAACAAGAGAATGAGAATGGAATATTAAAGGTGATTAAGCTCTTCTACCTTAGGCCAAACTTGAAAAGAAGTTATCACTGCTAAAACAGCCAGGGAGAGATTTGGTTAAAAAACTAATTGGACTGGAAGGAATATAACATTCAATTTTACTTAACAATAAACCCTTCTAGAGGTATCAGCCAAAAGTTGTTAAGTCCATACATTCAGCCTGAGAGGGACCCATTCCTTCTTTTTCAAGATTATCAAGAAGAAGGATAGTATGCTAAGTATTCTAGGATTGACTGTGCAACCAGAGAACTCTAGGTACTTGGGCAGATTGTAAATTATCAGAGGAAGAGAGTGAAAGGGATTCATCTCAGAGACTAGACAAGTAATTCTAAAAGTTTGGTCGAGGGACCCCTGGGCAAGGTCAAGACTATTTTCATAATAATCTTTGGTTTTAATTTCTAATATGGTAAATATCAGTAGATAAAACCCATGGAAAGAAATGCTCAATAATTTTTTAAAAGCATAAAGAGGTCCTGAAACCAAGAGGGTTGAGAACCAGTAGTCGGGACAGACACAATTATACTCAAAAGGCAACAGGAAAATATACCCAGGAAACCTCAAAATGAAAGAAGATACTGGGAGCTGCCACTAGGCAGAGAGGGCAACTTGAAATTATATCTGTAAACTGAGAAGTACCAAAAAAGACTAAGGAATATACAGCATGTCTGAAATGATATTGTAGACATGTCTGAAAATTTCAACAAATATACCTCTAAAACTGATAATAATAAACATTTGTAGTTGACAAATCCCCATATAATCCCAGAACAATTTCAGAACCTGTCAGAGATTCTGCAATATAAAACACTTCGCAAACATTAAAGCACTATATCAATGTCAGTTACTCTTATTAATCAAAGGAAACATTAAGAGGGAGACTAAATTGACTCAACCTTTCAGCTTACTAAAAGTTGTTCAAAAGGATAGGCTCGGCCAAAATGAAAAGGGAGGAGGGGGAAAAGAGGGAAAGAGAGAAAAAAAAAGAGAAGAGAGAGAGAGAGGTAAGAGAAAAGGGAGAAGACAGAAGGTGGAGAGAGAAGAAGGAAGAAAGAGAAGTTTTTGAGGGCAATATTATAAACATTTCAAGCAAGATGTTGGTGGAAGAAATGTTGATTAGAAAAAGTTTCATTTACACTCCCTGTAGGAAGACAATATGGAAAACAAGAGCCTAAGAGCTTTGTCACTAACTTTGGAATGAGCTATCAGAAAAAGGAAAGATGTAGAAAAGAGCCACAAACGCCTGGCTGATGAACTAGAAGCCAGAACTTAGTCTTAAGGGGAGGGAATAAACATTTATATAGCATCTCCTATGCACCAGACACTATGCTAAGCACTTTTTTTTTTTTTTACAAATATTATTTCATTTGATCCTCACAACAACGTTGGGAAGTAGGTGCCACTATCATTCCCAGTCTACAGTTGAGGAAATTGAGGCAGACAGAGGTTAAGTGACTTGCTCAGGGTCACACACCTAGTAAGTGCCTGAGGCCACATTTGAACTCAATTCTTCCTGACTCCAGACTCCGGTGCTCTATCCACTGAGCCACCTAGCTGTCTTAAAGAGGTAGTTAGCTGAAAAGGCTGAACTGGAAGTCAGGTGAAGTAAAAACTTTTATCAAGTTGGTTTCAACTTCTTGTCATTGCTATGGCAGATTCAGTGGGAGTAGCTAGTAGATTATTTGTACAGGTAAGTAGGAAAAATCAGTCAAACGATACATATTGGCCTCCTAAACAGAGTGGAGAAAGAAAAATTGAAAAGCTTATAAATGAGTTCTCTGAAATTCTAAAACAGAGATTTCTCTCTTCCTCATCTTCTCTCTGTCTTTGTTTACCTACGGACTTAGCCTCACTCATTATCTCCAATTATCCAAATCTTCCATGATCTTCCCTTCTGCTAATTAGTCACTTGTCCTTAAGTTGACTGCAGAATTTTTGGACAAGTAGCCTCATGCCAAAGACCAAGGTCAATTCCAGAATAGTCGAGGATTTTAGCTGAACTACTAACTTTTAACATTCTGAGCAGGAAAAATTACCCACTACTAAATGTTTGTTTGGTTTTTTTTTTAAATGGAGAGAAAATTCCTGGTTCCTGTCACCAAAAGATTTATGAATATTGATAACTTAGCATTAAAGGGCTTACCCAGATGCAAATGAGCAAATATAGAGGGGAAGCTTTGGCCCTGGCAACTGGGCTGCTTACTCTGGATATATCTGATGATAATCATAATGATAAATGTGGATGATTAAGGTTGCAATGACTTATCAGCTCAACTTCTGGATCAGAACCTGTTGCTCAGTCTGAGATTCTCCCTAAGAGAGGGAGGCTATATTGTCATCCAGGCACTTGCTACCAAATAGGCTGACCTGAGCATGATCCCATTCATGCGAATTGCTCTTTTCCAGTCCTTCAGAGTTGACTTGCCAGCCAAATGGACAAACTCCTTAGGGCTGATCACATGCTCATCATACTGAAGAAGAAAGAAAAACAAAACCATCAGTAGTCAAGTGTAAAATTCTGACTACATTATCATTAGCAAAACTCTACCAAGTATTCAAACACTACCAGGAATTTATACATTCATTACATTCACCGCTTATTATGTGCTTCTTATGTGCAAAGTACAATGCTAGATACTGGAGGAGATACAAAGAAAATTAAGAAGTAATCCTTGCCCTCATGGGGCTTACAATCTGTGTGTGACACATAAATATGAAAAGCTATTCAATAAATCTAAAGCTACAATAGTGTAGAATAAACTATAACAAAAGAGTAAGATAGGTACAAAGTAATATGCAAGAATGTAGGAAAGTTAGGATCATTTGCCACATAGCAATCTTCTAGTAATAAATAATGTTCACTGCATAGAAGGTTAGAAGTTATTACAACAGGGGAAGCTAGGTGGCACAGTGGATAGAGCAACGGCCCTGGATTCAGGAGGACCTGAGTTCAAAGCCAGCCTCAGACACGTAACACTTACTAGCTGAGTGACCCTGAGCAAGTCACTTAAACCCATTGCCTAGTCAAAAAAAAAAAAGTTATTATATCAGGCAAAATCTTTGGTGCTATCAGGATTTGGCATGATTTTAGGGATAAAATCTGATTATTCAAAAAGTCTGAAGTTGATGAAAACAAATGATTGGTTAACAGGAAGGGAGCTAAGAGTCAGTAGAAGATTTCCATGGAAATAAAAGGTAGCAGAGGCTAGAGATGGTGTTTTACCTTGGGAGTTAGGAAGAACTAGGTTCAAATTTTGCCTCTTCCACTTAACTAGTTCATTAACCATAAGCAAGTCATTTAACCTCTCTGATCCTCAGGCAACTTAAACTATAATATTATATATAGATTGGAATGTGCCTTAATGGAGGGAGTTCCCAGACCAAGGTCCTTGATGTACTACTGATGCACTTCAACTTTGGAAATTAGGGGGAGATTTCCTAGAAACATTGACATTTAAGCTGGATCTTGAAAGATGAGGATTACTCCAAAAGGGAGAGATGGTGGCAGAGGTACTCCAGGCAGAAGAAAATACTGGCTATAAAAAAGAAATTTCATGTAGTCCAGTTTGGATGAAGCACAATATGTACAGAAGTGAGTTGTGTAAGGTAAAATTAGAAAGGTCACAACACTTTCTTCAGTGAAAAGAATAAACTATAACAAAAATGCTCTAACCCATTTCATTTCTACATATCTTTCTGATTAAATCTATAAATGCCTTTGGAATAATTTGGCTTAGTTGGGTTTCATGCCCAGCTTTCTGAGTACTTGTTTTCCTTCTACTGTTTTTCACTGTTGTATAGCATTGCTCAAAACGTTCCATCCTTCTCCTCAATGTTTTACAATTAAGCTTGTATTCTAAACTGCTGTTACCTTGGCTACCATGTCTCTCCACCTGGCAAGGAAATTGTTTGCTGGCTAAGGCAGTTTCTAGGTTCTTTTGGTTTCCTAGTTAAGTTTAAGAAAAGGCAATAATCACAATCAATGTCTTTATTTTTGTCTACTTCCCATTTTCAAAGTCAACATCTCATTTAAATGGGTCATTATAACAGCATTCAGTTTCTCATCTTTACTTTTTCTTACAATTTAATATTTTTGCCTTTTAAACCAATCAATATATAGATGTCTGATTCTGAAATGACTCCAAGAGTAACCAAATTGGTCTGTTAAAATATAACTAGCTGGGGGCAGGTAGGTGGCACAGTGGATAGGGCACCAGCCCTGGAGACAAGAGGACCTGAGGTCAAATCCAGCCTCAGACACGTAACACTAGCTGTGTGATCCTGCGCAAGTCACTTAACCCCATTGCCTAGCCAATAAATAAATAAATAGATAGATAGATAGATAGACAGATAAATAAATGTAGCTGATATTTTGTGATGGTAGAAATTACTCATGATATAACCTTCTGAATAATATATAAGCTTTTGATTTCATTTCTTATCGTGAATCATATTTTCCCAACATAATTTTTATACTAATGTGTACTCACCTTCACACTGCAGTAATCATATGTTAATATGGTTTGGTGGAACCTGCCATATTCCTTGTAGAATCTCTCTACTTTTTAATCCTCTACAATAGATGATGGCTCATAAGCTAAAACTATGTCCATGGCAGGGTGATGCCCTTACCTACTTTCATCATGAATGCTGCAAATATAAAATAGCCAACTGTTCTTTGAAAAAGAGTTTCTTGTTATCCTTGAGTGCACAATGAAACCAACTCAGCTAACTTCTTTAATTACCGTTCAAGAACAGCTTGTGAAGCCATCCTTCCATTTAGTTGCAACTTCCTTTTGCATACTGGCTTCATTTGTATTGAAACTGACCTTATAAACACAATTTAATGCCATATCAATTCACCAAACAATTAAAGCTCAGAGACAGCCTAAAAACTAGGTAACATCCTCTGCCCCCTCCTCCACCACTGAAGATGCAGAAGGAATACACAAAGGAATAAGGGCCATTTTGGATTTTGACCTGTTTCATGAGTTGCCATGGTCAAATAAATCATCATTTAGTGAACAACATACTGGTCATAAGTCACTGTACTTAGATTGCTCGTGAGATTACAGATAAATGTTTTAAGGCCTATATTTGACATCATTCCAGCTTGGTATGACCTGCCAGGGCTTGTACTTTGTTGGCATAGCCTTAGAAAAGAAATCAGGGTGTCTTCCACAACACAAGATAGCATTAAAGCAAAACTCTACAAATATCTTTACATAAGGAAGATTACTCTGGCAGTAGTATCAAGGATGGATGAGGGAGGAGAAGGAATATCAGCAGGAAGACCATTAAGAAAGCTTTTTCAGTAGTCCATTGAGAGGGCAATACGGGTCTATATTAGGATGACATCAGTGAGAACTGGAGCTGACTGAAATGATAGAATTGATAGGAACTGGGAACTGACTGGCTACAGATGATGAGGGAGAAGAAAGAATCAAAGATAATACAGAGATTTTGAGCACTGACGAGTGGATAAATGGCAGTGCCATTGACAGAAACTGAGAAGTGAGAATGAGGAATCAGTTTCAGGGAAAAGGTATGCTTTATTTTGAGTATGTCGAGTTGGAAGTACTACCAGCACAATGAGGTTGGAGATATCCCTCTGGAGTTCAGGAGAGAAATTAGTTCTAGGGATAGAAATTTGGAAGTCATCTAAATAAAGATGAGAATTAAAGCTGTGACAGTAGATAAAACTGCTGAGGGAGAGCATTCAGATGGAAAACAGAACTCTGGGAAGCCATCACTTTAAGGGGTTGGGAAGAAGAGTCAAAGAAGGAGTTACAGAAGATACTAGACAACATATAAATGAATAGATAGATAGATAGATAGATAGATAGATAGATAGATAGATAGATAGATAGATAGATAGAAAAATAGATAAACTCTATATGTGAATCCACATTAGATTATAAATTCCTTGAGGGTGCTGACTGTATCTAAACAGATATAGTCAGCACCCTCAAGGAATTTATAATCTAATGCCAAATCCTAAAAGTCTAAACATATATAATATGGGTGACTAGAAAGAGGTATTGTCTATATCAGTGGTGTCAAGTTCAAATAGAAACAGATCTTTCTGGACCACATGCTGACTTAGAAAACCAGAGGTTAACATTATTGATGTTATATTATATTTTAGTTTATTTTGTTAAACATTTCCTAATTACATTTTAATATGCTTTGGCACTCAGGAGTTTTGCAGGCTCAATTTGCCATCTCTGGTAGAATAAACAAAAAAATCTACAAATACATATTAACACTTATACAAAAGGAAGGGTTAGGTGGAGACCACAGTTTGATATAGGGTATAAAGTACATGTAGGCTAATAAGAGAAGACTTCCTAAAGGGGATGGATTATAGGTATGGTATGAAAAAAGCCCCAGGATGACATAGCATGGCAACCTAGTCTAAACATAGAGGGTAGTTTAGATAGAACATTAGATGTAGCAGAAAGGATAGAGGATGACATGTAGGTTGATCTGGCTACAACAGTAGAAAGCAGCTGCAGTTAGAATAAGACAAGTTTATGGAGTGTCCCGGGAACATAAAACAAAGATTGATGCTTGCTTGATCTGTTACGTGGCAGGATGCCCACTGAAGAAATTTAACAATGGTTATGACAATCTGTACAATTATATCTTGTCTGCAGTACATAAGATGGACTTAAATAGGGAGGAAGAAGCTAAAGAAACCACGATATCCAGATGGTAAATAGAGCGGCCCTCCCTCTAACAAAATACTTTATAATTATGATCTTGAATCAACAAACAATTGTTAGGGCTAAATAGTTAAATTTAGGAAGCAAAAAATAAAAAAGCAAAAAATTGGAGATGAGTCACTGGATCTTGGCAGACATAGTAAAAAGAGCTCTGATCCTTGCTTTGCTTATAAGAACCTAAGCTCCAGGGAGGAAGATTCTGTGGACAATTTCCTAATAGAATTTGGGCTAAGAACAATTTGTGAAGAAGTGTCTTGCTTCCCACTTCTCATCTTTAATTATCTTTTTCTACTTCGGTAGCTATTGGGCCTGTTGATCAGAGGAACCAATTCCTTTTACCTACAGTAGAGGTCAGAATTTCAAGCCACCATTACATGTGAATGTAAACTCTCTCTTACATCTATAAGATGACCTACAAAGGAAACTGTTAACTAGGCTATATCTTCATTTGTCAGCAAGGCATGAGATTTTATTATTGCTTCATTTATGATCTTTCACCATTCATTTAGTCAACAAATTAATTCAACAAATATCAAATGGCTACTGTGTGCAGAGTATATACAAATGAAAATATAGCCTAGTTAACAGTTTCCTTTGTAGGTACAATTCCAATCAAAGATTTTCCTAAGAAAATTTAGTTAACAAAGTGTTAAATATTCTTTTAATTGGTGGGTAAATGGAGAAGATACTCAGCCAATATACAGAGGGCCTGAAATGTCTAACAACTTTAATACAAAATTCCCACTTAGAGCTTCCTCCTGTAGTCTTTCAAAATATAGATCTTATATGTGCCTATATTTATATACATGTTGTCTCCCTCTCCCCCACCCCTGCCTTTAAAAGGTAAGTTCCTTGAGGGCAAAGACTATTTTTGCCTTTTTCCGGTATGCCTAGCACTTAGCACAGTTCCTGGCCCTTAATAAGCACTTAGTAAATTCTTGTTGATTTAATCATCCAGATATCATAAGGCAATCCTAATACTGACACCTGAGTGGAATGTGCACCTTCTAATCCATAGAACCTACTAGTTCACAGGAAGAGTTTAATTCCATGACATACAGGGTTACATTTTAATCTTTTTTAATTTTTCAACTGAAAGTTAATTGTAACTCATGACAGTATACAGGTTCTGGTTTACACTCAGAAATGTATTATCACCACTAGCCTTCCCACTCAAAAATAAGATCTGTCTTCCTTCCTTCAATCTCTCAAACCCAGAAGAATGTCATATATCCTCACCTGCACACATTTGACATTAATGCCAGGACAGACAAACTTCCTCCATATCAAGTTGGCTTTACTATCTCCACAGGTGATGGGGTAAACAATCTCAGTCTCCAAACTCTCCTCCTCTTCAGCCATCTTCACTTCTCACAAGGTATACAGATAGGAAGAAGGAAAGGAAAGAAAATCAATTACAATCTCTCAGTACTGTTTTCTGCAAATGCAGAAAGCACAACTAATTATCTACAAATTGAAAATTCAGCTATAGGCAGTTCCTAAGATAGGACATTTAATTTATAAACATCTATTATATCCAGGGAGGAAAAAAAGACAAGAGTAAAGGACTCCCTTTTGCTATTACTATAGAGCAAATGTGTTTTCAACATCCTTAATTCCAGTTTGGCAATCTAAAAATCATCTCCCATAGAAATAATGCTTACAAGTGGTGGCGAAGTTCTCAGGCTAACCCATCACAGTATATTTCAATTCAATTCCACAAACATTTATTAAGCACCTACTATGTGCTATGTAATGTCTTGGACCTTAGGGATACAAAGATAAGACCTACCCTCAAAAGATTTATAATCTACACTGGAATAAAACAAACATTTAGATAACTATTAAAAAAATACACATGCAAAAGTAGCCTAAGACCATAGGAAAAGTCATAATAGAATGGTATGAGAAATATGAATAAGGGATGATTACTTCATAGCTAGAGGGTATCTGAGAAGATTCTATGGAGGTGGTGTCACCCACACTGGGTCGTAAAGGAAAAGAAGGATTTCAACAGATGGAAGAAGTATGTTCCAGCCATGGAAGACAGCATGTGCTAAAGCACAGAGGAGGAAATGACAGGATGAAGCTGAGCAAAGTCAAGTAGTCTGGTTTAGCTAGAACCATTTAATCAAAGATGTAGCTTAAATTATTGCCACTCTAGTTCAGCTACAACATAGGCTACAATACAGATTAGCCTGCTAACCTATCTACCACCTAACACAGTATTTCTATGGGAAATTGTGATATAAGTTCCAAACAATCAATATACAAATCAACTTTTGGGCTGCTTATAAACCTAATAGATATCCATGAAATGCCCACCAATTTAGCAAAGTCAAAAGTCCAGAAGCTGAAGAATCCCTTTAGGAGGTAAAGTCAAGTTTTATTTAAAACAATTACACTGAAATTTCCTTATACTGTTTTCAATGATTATGAGATTTTTAATTTTGTAGAAAGAAAAATATTAAAAATGTTATAAAAATATCTACTAACATTTTCTGTAAAAAGTTTTTGGTTGTGAGTTATCAACACAATCATAACAATAAATCCTGATAAAGTATTCAAATGAACAAACTAGTAGTAAAAGAATGAAACAGAAGAGGGCAGCAAAGTGCCATGATAAGCACTATCTTCACCAGATAATAGCAGAGATGTAATCACAGACTCAGAATTTTAAAGCTGGAATGACATTGGAGATAATCAAGTTTAAGAGAAAATTAAGACTACTATAATAGAAGTTAAAAAAAAGAAAATTCATTAAAAATGACAGCCTATAGTCTCTTCAAAAAGTAAAACAGGTCTTCTAAGTTAGAGAATCATGTCCAATATTGATAAAAGGCAAATACAGTCCTTTAAAATATTCTGAGGTAGAGTAATGTGAATAAGTGATGAAAAAAGAAATGCTTTGCATGTTTCCTACCTAATACTGCTTCCTTCAGCTGTGAAGAAGCTGTGAAAGCAGCTGCGGCTGCAGCTGCTGCATTTTCTGTTTCCATGTTGTCTTCTGTAAGGTCTCCTCTGATAAGCAATTAAAATTTTAAAAATTAGTATACATATCAAAACTACTGAACTTTAGTGTACAGTCTAATCTGAATAGTTATTTCTCTAGAAGAGAGCTCAAAGCTTCCTTTGAGATTACCTTTCATTACTCAGTATATCTTGCATGTACTTAGTTATTTTCATGCCATCTCCTCCACTAGAATTCAAACTTGAGGGAGAGCTATGCTCCAGCATTTCCTTTATGCCCCTTTTAGCACAGTGCCTCACACATATTAAACACTTAGTCTGTGCCTACTGGCTGACTTATTTTTACCTGTTAAATGTTAAGACTACTTTTCTTTTAACAGGATGTCACATGCTGAACTGATGATAATCAATGCACTTCTGGTTTCTGCTCTCCAACAAGAAATAAGTAGAGATCACAGAATGTTAAGAGTTGGAAGGGACCTTAGAAATTACTTTATTCTTAATTTTACAGATAATCACTTTTAATACTCTCTTGTTTTCAGTCAAACAACTACTTGTCCTCATTGAGCATCCAAAGGAAGGGATGCCCAGTATAGCTGCCCTACAGTTAAATGAAGTCAGTCATGGAGCCCTACAGTCCTAAAAAAAAAAAAAAAAATCCTGAAAGCTAAGAAGCATTACATGTGTGACTAGGTAACAGAGTGGATAGAATGCCAGGCCTGGAATCAGGCAGACTCATCTTCCTGAGGTCAAATTCTGCCTCAGACACTAGCTGTGTGACCCTACTAAGTCACTTCATCCCGTTTGCCTCAGTTTCCTCATCAGTAAAATAAGCTGTAGAAGGAAATGGCAAACTACTCTCGTATCTCCGCCAAGAAAACTCCAAATGGGATCATAAATAGACACTACTGAAAATAACAAACATATGAGAAAAAATATGTATAATAATATTTAATGAATTCGTTAAAATTCATCATAGTTCCAGAGCTAATTTCCTAAATAACTTGGTGTTTCCTGCTCTTTGTCTTTAATTTTCTTTTTAACTATCTGTTTAAAAGTTACTGTGAGACCAAATAAAGCTTTTCCTTTATAGTCTGCAAGCAGATTCTGGAATTTAAGGTTTACCAGACTCTATTCTTTGTTCAAGGAAACTGAAGCCCTGGGAAGACAATAGCTTTCAGGTAGTCAACACAGCATAACAACAACAAAAACAACAACAATAATAATAAATAAGTATTAAAAACTCAAAATACTTAAACTTCCTTAGCATAGCTAAACTCTGACTAGAAATCATCTCATTGAAATGCTCTGGTTCTGTCTACCATTTCTCTGTCCATAAGCACTGTTACATAAGCGGTATTGACTGGAACACGATTCAATTCAGTAAGTATTTATTAAGTTAGTCAGTCAATAAGCATTTATTAAGCACTTATTACGTGCCAGGCATTGTGCTATGATTGTCCACTACACATTAAGCACAGTGCTAAATGCTAGATATATAATCACAAAAATGAAATGCTCTCTGACCTCAGGAATTAATTACACTGTAAAGTTGGATTATGAGACACCAACGAACCAGGCATGGGGGACAGACAGCCTGTTCAAAAGCAAAGAGGTGGAAGGGCAGCTAGGTTGCACAGTGGATAGAGCACAGGCCCTGAAGTCAGGAGGACCTGAGTTCAAATTTGACCTCAGACCAAACACTTAACACTTACTAGCTGTGTGACCCTGAGCAAGTCACTTAACCCCAGTTGCCCAAAAAATAAAATAAATAAATAAATAAAAAAGAACCCTATTGGGGCAGCTAGGTGGCACAGTGGATACAGCACCAACCCTGGAGTCAGGAGGACCTGAGTTCAAATCCGACCTCAGACACATGACACTTACTAGCTGTGTGACCCTGGGCAAGTCACTTAACCCTGATTGCCTCATCAAAAAGCAAAAAAAAAAAACAAACAAAAAAAAACCAAAGAGATAGAAGAGATAAGTAGGCCAGTTTGGCAAAAACATAGAGTATATAATGCTAATGAGACAAAGAGGAGGCATTTAGACCGACCAAGGGCCAGTTAACTGCATTCTATTTCACGGTCAAAGACTGTATCACTAATGACTGACATAAATACTAGCTATCAGTCCCAACAAATGAAAATATCTATCAGTTAATACAAATCCACACAAGCCTCTGGAAAGGATCTCATAGTATATTACTAGGAACATCATTTGTTCAACAAACAGCAAAAATAAGCTGTGCCAGGAACTGAAGGTTACAGAGATAAATAAAGTATTCTTATCAAGAATGACTGTAAAATGTAGTAAGGGTGGGGAGATAAGATATGTACACATAAAAATACAGGGTATCCAAAAGTCTTAGTGCAGTTTAAGCTATTGGCACACCCTTTAAAATAATACAAAACAGAATATGGTAAATATATGACAGGTACAAAAAAGGTTACTGTCTATCCGACCACATGTAAAAAGCCCCAGGTACTTTCATGGCCTCCTCAGGTGTGCTGTCTGCCCTAGGGTTTCTGTTGATCACATGAGCATTTCCTTGTTTCCACATGTGTATTTATAATAGGCTAGAAGGCTGAGCATACATACTGTAAGATTTTCTGTCTTTGGCTGACATCATTCAAAAGGAAGCTGCCACAGGCACAAATCCCCTTGTGACTAATAAGCTCAAACCCCCTTGTCACTAATAACAACTCTGTTACATGGTGCTTTAAGGTTCAAGAAGGACTTCTCTCATAGCCCTGAAGGACAGGCATTCTCTCCCTATAAAACCTAAGGTTCCTTCTGCTGAGCAGAATGGGCACAAAGACTCCATTAAAGATTATATCTGGCAATGAAGAGCATCTTGCTTAAGATTTTTCTGTCCATCCTAAGGGTCATTAACAACCTATTCCAGTCAAGGACCTAAATTAATTACTATGGCAACCACCCTTCTGTGCCACAGAGTTCTGTACTAAAAAGGGATAATTAACTACTTTCCAAAATTTCAAAGTTTTGTTCTACTTTAAATCAGGTCAGAAACTAGAGTTTATTAAAAATGTAAGCTTAAAATCTGCTCATTAGCACTCAGGATTGATTATATTAATATGATTCACTACCTGGTTCAAGTTCAGGATCAAGGCTTCGAGGTGATAGCATAAAATTATAGCCCTAGGATTTTCTTCCCCACCCTCACTAAGTAACATGGTTCTTGGGAGTAAATATGTCTGGAATCTGAAGGCAGATAAAAACCAGGGAAAGGGAGTATGATGTAATCAATCAGACAATAAGCATTTCTTAAGTGCCTACTAGGTGTCAGGTATGCCTGACCTTGAAGTTGGGAAGACCAGAATGCAAGTTCCATAGTACATTCAAATAGTACCTCTAGAGCAGGTCATCTCACTTCTTAGTGCCCCAAGCAACTCTTTAAGTAGAAGAGTAAGGTATTTATTTGCTTTGATAGAGTTCCTCACATGCTACTAATTTGTTGTTCTTCAGTAATGTCCTACTCTCCTTGACCCAATTTGGGGTTTTCTTTTTTTTCTTTGTTTAGTATTTTATTTTTCCCTAATTGCATGTAAAAACAATTTTTAACATTCGTTTTAAAAATTTTGAGTTCCAAATTCTCTTCCTCACTCCCCACCCCCTCAATGAGGCAAGCAATTTAATACAGGTTATACAGTTATAGTCATGAAAAACATATGTATAAGAAAACACAGACCAACACCCCCTTCCCATTCCAATTAAGAAAGTAAAAAAAAAGTATGTGTCGATTTGTATTCAGACTCTAGGGATGGACAGAATTTTTCATCATAAGTCTTTTGGGGTTTTCCTGGCAAAGATGCTGGAGTGGTTTGCCATTTTCTTCTCCAGCTCAAAGAGGGTTCAGTGACTTGCCCAGGGTCACATGGCTAGTAAGTGCATGAGACACTACTTGAATTCAGGAAGATGAGCCTTCCTGACTTCAGGCCCAGAACTCTATCCATTGTGCCACCTAGCTGCCCTTATACAGATGAAATTATAAGATGTTAAAAAAAAAAAAAGTATTCAGTAGTTTAGGGAGGTAGGAGAGAGGGGAACCATTAAGAAAGGCTCCATGCAGAAGCTAGGAGACTGGAGACAGAGAGCCACATGGGTGTGCACATCTGCATGTGTGAGTGTTACACCAAGACAGTCAGTTTGGGAAGCAGATTAACGTATAATAAGACCAGAAAGGTAGATTGTGGCAGGTCTGTGAAAGGCTTTGAATGCCTAAATGTCAAACAGAGGAGTCCGCATCTGATTCTAGAAGCAATAGGGGCAACATACTGGAGTTTATGACTAGAGCTGTACTGACAGACAATCAGTTGGCAGTTGAGTTAGAGGATTCATTTAAATGGGGAAGGACCTGAGGCAAGAGGACAGTACAACAATCCAGGTGAGAGGTGATGAAAGCCTGAACTAAGGTGGTGGCTGTGTGAGTGGAGAAGAGTTAAGACAAGTTGTGGAGGCAGAAACACCCAGACAGACCAGACAACAGACCAGGTAAGTGGTGCACGGGGGAATGAGACATTAATAATAATGCCAAGATGGTGAACCTGGGAGGCTAGAAGGGTTGTGGCACCCTTAACAAAAACAGGGAAGCTAGAAAGAAGGATGGCTTTGAAGGGAAAGTTCAGTTTTACATATACTGAATTGAATTTGTCCTCAGGACATCTAACTTGAGATGTCTAATAGATAATTGGTGATATATGACTAGAACTCAGGGGAAAGATGAGGGTTTGATATATACAAACTGGATTCACATGCATAAAGATAATCTTAAAACCACAGAAGCATATAGAGATGAGGACCCAGGACAGAGCCCAAGGGTAAATCCTCTATGATACGAATGACCAGCTAGCAAAGAAGGCCGAGAAAAAGAGGTGAAATAGGAAAACCAAAAGAGAATATAGTCACAAAAACCCAGAGAAGATCAAGTATCCAGGAGGAGGTAGGTGTTCAACAGTGTCAAATGCTACAGAGAGGTGGGGAAGACTGAGAACTGGAAAAAGACCATCAGATTTGGAAATTAAGACGTCAATGGTAACATTGTAAAGAATTCATTCAGTTGAATGATGAAGTCAGAAGCCAGACTGGAGGTCAGTCAACAAGCATTTATTAAGCACTTAATATGTGTCAACACACTGTGCTAAGGGCTGAACCATAAGGAAAGGCAAAAATATGGTCACTGCCCTCAAGGATTTTATATTCTAATGGGGGAGATAACATGCAAACAACTATGAACATATGAGCTCTGTACAGTATAAATGGAAAGTAATCTCAAAGAAAAGGTACTAGCAGTGGGGAGGAAAAGCCTTTTGAAAAGGGGTAAGAGGGGCAGCTAAGTGGCGCAGTGTATAGAGCACCCGCCCTGAAGTCAGGAAGACCAGGGTTCAAATCCAGCCTCCGACCAAACATTTGACACTCAAATGTTTGTGTGACCTCGGGCAAGTCACTTAACCCTACTTGCCTAAAAATAAAAAAAAAAAAGAAAAAAAAGAAAAAAGAAAAGGAATAAGAAATGAATGAGAAAAGAGGAAGGAAAAATAGTTCTGGTCTTAGACGTAGTACATAGTAGATAGAACAATGGACTTAAAATTAGGAAGACCTGGGTTCAAATCCCACCTAAAACACCTACCAGTTATGTGACCCTGGACAGGTCTTTATGCCTCAATTTTCTCCACTAAAAATATGGAGGTGGCACACACACAATGGCCTCTAAGGCCATTTACCGCTTTAAATCTATGACAAATGAGTCAGAAGACCCAAGTTTTATACCGTTTTGCTGCTTTACCTCTTTGAGTCTCAATTTCCTCATCTGTAAAATAGAGGTTTACACTTCGCACCTTTGCAAGTGCTTTCTAAACTTTTAAGCCACATGAAATAATGTTATCCTGATGGAACTAGCTATACCAAAACAAAACAAAACAAAAAAGCCAAGGTTAAAAAGTACCTTCACCTCATTGCAAGTCAGGTGCTGCTTACTTCCAGGGTCAACCAGTATAAAAATCACCATACTTTAGTGGACACATATGCAAAGTGGAGGTGGCAATGTGAATCTTTCTCACACCTTTATTTAGGTGATTTAACTATTAAAAATAACAATTTACATTTTCAGAGAATACAAAACACTTTATATCTCACTTAATCTGTACCACTCCCTGTGAGGTAAATTGGGCAGATATTATTTTACAAATAATAGACCTGAGGTTCAAAGAGGTCAAAGTGACAAACTAAGCCCAGAATACTCTCAAGTTTACCCAATGCGCTTTCCATTATTCATATTAAAAAATGTGAAACTCCATCGATTTATTCATACCTTTTCTTCGGAGGCAATTTGTTGAGCTCAATTAAATGAATAAGGTAGTTGACACAACAGTGTGGAAGCTGGATGGCATGGTAGAAAGAGAGCCAGATTCAGAGTCAGAGGACCCAAGTTTAAATTCCAACTCTTCTACCTGCTAGCTGCGTCATCTTGGACAAATCACTTAAGCTCTCTGGACCTCAATTTACTCATCTGCAAAATGAAGTGAGTGCTGGACTCGATAATTTCCCAAGTCTCCTACCAACTTTAAAATCTAATATCTTTTGACAAGCTCCACCAACTGAATTTATGAAAGATAGCTTCTACGTGGAAATTGATCACTGCTGCAATACTTCATACCAATCACAGCTAAAGAGAGTCTAATTCACTAAAATTTGCATTTAGGAATAGAGAAGTCTTAGAGTTCATAAACTTTAAAGTAAAGGCTGATATATAAGGCTGAGATAGAAGAGTGCTATGAAATATTCCTTCAAATAGATGCTCAAGGAGACATTATATAAGCAAGCACGGCAATTTGTTGTTCCCCCTTCCTCTCCTGAGAGGGAACAGAATAAATGTCCATTCTAGTAAGAGAAAACGGAAAGGAAAAAAAGCCACATAAAATGTTTCATCCCCAGCAGTACATATTTCCACCCAAAAGAAATCAGCTAGATGCCAATACAAAACAATGGCGAGGAGAAAAAGCACCTCTAGAGAATTTCATTAATTGAGAAATTTCCCCCAGAAAAACACCCAACAAACAAGAAAAGAGAAGAGATCCAGTGCTCACAAAGTAATTGGTTTGTCTCTGCTCTTTTAAAACAAATTTCAAACTCAATCAAACCTCTATGAGGGGCTGGATAAATAGGAAATTCCAATAGAAACAGAGACAAACTATTTTTAGGTCCTTTAAATAATCTACCTTAGTTGCCCCAAATATTAGATTCCTGCTCAAAGTGGAATGCACAGATCTGCTTTTTCTTCTGTGACCCAGTAAAATGAATAATGAACTTTGAGTCAAAGGATCTGAGTTTGAATCTCAGCTCTATCATTTACTACTTATATGACCTTGGACAATTTCCAACTTTTGTGGGACTCAGTTTCCTCATTTGTAAATAGGGACTTGGACTAGATGACCCACAATATATCTTCCAACTCTAGTTCTATGATTCTACGAACGTCTAACAGACAAAGAACAATTGTTTAGAATTATACACACAAGAAATAGGACAAAGTGAGAAGTGAAGAACATTTGCCTTTATTGTTAGCTCTTAATTTTCTTTAAATGTCCGTTTAGCATAAAACTCAAAGTTCATTAGTTAATAGATTAAAAAAAAACTCAAACATGCTAGGACAACAGAAATTATAAACTTTGTAAGAATAAAATGAGACAGTTTCTGGAAAGCTAATAAACCTATGATATAACCAAGTTAAAGAATGTAAAAGCTAATGTTTAGATAGCCCTGTGTAACTGGCAGATGAAGCACATATATAAAGAAACCATGAAACTTTTTTTTTAAATCATAGCTTTCACATGGGTATTAATAGTCATCTACTTTGACAGTTGTTTTTTTTTCACATTTCCTCTTCATAATTTATAGTTAGAAAGGAAAAAAACTCTCAGAGCTGAAATGTGGGTTGTGTAGCCTTTGAAATTGTACCTCACTGACATGAACAAGCTAGACATAAAGGATAGGAGGCATGCAAACTTTCACCTTTAAATCTATACTTCAGAGATGCTTTTCTACTAAGCAAGAAAGCTCAGATACATACATATATTGTTAAAGTAGATTCTAAGTAAGAGGGAAAAAATATCCCAGGAAAAATATTAATTTTCAATACTACCACCCAAAGACAATTTTGAAAGCAATATGAAAGAGGAAGTCTCAAAGCCTAGACTAAGAATCACTCTATTTATAAGAATACAAGTCATTCCCCAATTGATAAATGGTCAAAGGATATGAACAGGAAGTTTTCAGATGAAGAAATTAAAGCCCTCTGTAATCACATGAAAAAATGCTCTAAATCACTATTGACTAGAGAAATGCAAATCAAAACAACTCTGAGGTACCACGCCATACCTATCAGATTGGCTAACATGATAAAATAGGAAAATGATAAATGCTGGAGAAGATGTGGGAAAATTGGAACACTAATGCATTGCTGGTGGAGTTGTGAACTGATCCAACCATTCTGGAGAGCAAGTTGGAACTATGTACAAAGGGCTATAAAACTCTGAATATCCTTTGACCCAGCAATACTACTTCTAGGACTATATCCCAAAGAGATCATACAAATAGGAAAAGGACCCACATGTACAGAAATATTTATAGCAACTCTTTTTGTGGTGGCAAAGAATTGGAAATTGAAGGGACACCCATCAATTGGGGAATGGCTGAACAAGTTGTGGTATATGAATGTAATGGAATACTATTGTGCTATAAGAAATGATGAGCAGGCAGACTTCAGAAAAACTTGGAAAGACTTATATGAATTGATGCTGATTAAAGTGAGCAGAACCAGAAGAACATTGCACATAGTAACAGCCACATTGTATGATGACTAACTTTGATAGATTTATCTCTTTTTAGCAATGCAAGGATCTAAGAAAACTCCAAAAGACTCATGATGCAAAATGCTGTCCACATCCAGAAAAAGAACTAAGGAGTCTGAATGTAGATGGAAGCACATTATTTGCTCTCTCTTATTTTTTTTTTGTTTCTTCTTTTTCGTGGTTTCTTCCATTGGTTCTAATTCTTCTTTACAACGTGACTAATGTGAAAATAAATTTAACATGAATGTATATGTTGAGTGTATATCAATTTACATGCCATTTGGCTTGGTGGGAAGAGAGAGAGATTGGAAGAAAATTTGGAACTCAAAATCTTATGGAAGTAAATGTTGAAAACTAAAAATAAATAAATTTATTATTAAAAAAAAGAATCACTCTAAGTTACAAGCAAATACACACACACACACACACACACACACACACACACACACACACACAAAAGCCTTAAGTTTAAATTAGTTCTATTATGTTAAATCAAGCAGTTTAGTGGCAGGACAGTAGGGAAAGGTCACTCAAGATGCAGCAAACTAAGTTAACAAGTACAGTATCTGTTAAGTACCCATTTAGGGGCTTATGCAAATACAAAGATTTATCACCTCCATTGTTCTCAAGGAGTTTATAATCCAGTAAATGATTAAGGACAGCAGGACAAAAATGATCATCATTCTCAAGGTTTAAAATATTAAAGTACATTCTATTCTGCACATAAAGTGATATTGAAGTACACAGCAGTATGGAAAGAACACTGGACTTGGAGTCAGGAGATGTGCAGTTGAGTCTCAGCTCTGTCATTTGTTAGGTAGGTGTGTGACCTTAGGCAAACTACTTCACTTTTCTGAGTTTCAGTTTCATTATTTGTAAAATGCTAATGCTTAATACTACCAACTCTTCATAAGGATACTGGTAGGAATATATTTTTATAGATCTTAAAGTTCTCTCTCTATGGGATCTATATCACCATCATTTTCTTTTATGTGGGAAAGGAAAGACTGATAATCACTTTGGTCACATGGCTGCGTTTTTACTTAAAGAAAAGTCAATGGGGGGGGCAACCAGATGGCTCAGTGGATAGAGCACCGGCCTGGAGTCAGGAGGACCTGAGTTCAAATCTGCCTCAGACACTTGACACTTACTAGCTGTGTGACCCTGGGCAAGTCACTTAACCCCATTGCTTAGCCAAAAAAAAACAAAAACAAAAAAAAAGTCAATGAAAACAAAATAGTAGCCTCTTTTTAATCAACATTTCTTTATTGTTACATAATATAGTAAGATTAGAAAAATTCACAGATGAAGTTATTAACAGAAACAACAGAAATCATCAAATTTTCCATTCCATCTAGAAAAAGTTTTTGAAGTTCTCTAATAAGAAAAATTCATAAAGCTACCACCTCCATGGCAGCTCACCTAACATGAAAACAAGTCCTAGCACACCAATTTGATGTAGGCAATATATAAGACAAATATCATGGGATTACAGCTAGGTTTTCTTAGATTTCAGGCAAAGACTAATATGTTTTATTTCCTCTCAAAAAAATCACTTAACGTATCAATTGATTCGACTCTAAAATAAATGTGTCCAACTAAAAGAGGGGGGAATAAGCATTTATTAAGTGCCTACACTGTGTGCCATACACTGTGCTAAGCGTGTTGCAAATATTATCTTATTTGATCCTCATGGTGAGGTAGGTACTCTTATTATCCCCATTTTCCAGTTGAGGAGCCTGAGGCAAACAGAGGTTAAGCAACTTATCCAGGTTTACAGTTAGTAAGTGTCTGAGGCTGTACTGGAACTTAGGTCTTCCTGATTCCAAGCTCAGAGTTCTATCTACTGCGCCATCAAGCTGCCTCTAAAACAAAAGCTTGCAGAATGCTACTCTTTTTAAAATATCCAAAAAAAAAAATGTATTGGCTATGATGGGGACAAAGCCCTAACAAGATTCCAATTTGTAACCTTGCAAAAAGCAAGACGAAAGATCAGTTTCTTACCCATGAGGAGCCAAGTTTGTTGTCACCAACACAGTTTTCACTTCTTCCACACCACTGCCGTCAACTGCATTGTCAGGTGTTGTCACAACCACCACTTCCTCCATGTGGACACTCACATCGGGGGTTGCCATGATTAGTCAGATGAAGATACCAATTACCAGTAATGCAGTGACTCCCCCAGGATTATAAGTCCTGGCCAAAAAACAAATAAGATCACAAACGGGTCACAGGGAAGTCATCTTTTTTTGGATAAAATAACTACAGGGCAAAACCAATTTTTTTTTTAATGCTCAGTATAATATAAATAATCCCTCAATCCAACTGCTGGCACAATTATTTTGAGCAAAAGCTGTTAACACTAAAATACCAGTATAACAAAAAGCTCACAGCACACCTGTCCAGGTTATTTTAAAAAGTTTTGACACACAAAAACTGGGATGTTTTGGTGAAAGGCACTAAAGAAGAAAATGAACATTTATGACTACATTTCTCTTACAATAGTTTTCACATTGAAATGCACAATGCACAGTGTACTAGATTATACAAGCTTTATCTGTTAAGTCTATTGTAGTGAAGAGTCTTGGGTATACAAGAGTATTGTAAAAAAAAAAAAAAAGACTTTTGAGTTGCAATTCACTGATTAAAGGCAAGGATCCATCTTTTACTACAATCCTTTTTCCCCATACTTAAGATAAGTATATTAACAGCATATGCTAGCAATTTTTTGGACTCAGAGAAATGACAGTACTTTTAGATTTGGCAGGAACAAATTAGTATCTAAAGTCCTATCACTTCTCTGAATCTAAAAATCACTAGGATAGGGTATTGCTAAGCATCCAAGATCCCTCCTCCAGAAGCTCTGGTCTAGTGCCCAGTAGAAAGGATTCTAAGGGTATGGTAGCACTTCAAGGAAGTGTCACAGGCCTCAACAACTCAGGGTTTAAGCAGCAACCCAGGATTTTCATCAGCAACTGATAGTGTCTTTCCAAATAATGTGGGAATTGATGAAAAGAACCTTGTCAAAGAACATCATCATGCTGCACCATAACCCACCAGCAAGTCACAGCTCTGAGAAGCAAAATTCAACTTCCTAAGCAAGGAAAATAGTCAGCTAGATAGCCTTACCTCTTTCCCTATCAAATACATACCAGAAAAGAACAGGCAGATTTTTTTTTTAATCATTTAAACTCTCCAAAGAAAAACCTAGGAACCTTCTGTTAATAATCTTTACCAAATCTTATAAAACTTTCAACTCCAAAAATTACTAATAAAACCTACTGTTCCAGGTACTATAAAAAGTGAATACTATATTGTGTGCTACATTTCAAAACATCACTGTCACCTTTCACTAGTACTATCAAGATAACACTATCACTAAGACATGGGTTTTGAGTTGCTTTTTTAGTAGAGATGATAGCTTTGCCCAAACCTATACATATTCTCACCCAGTCACTTTTATGACCTGGTACTTTCCAGAAAACCAGCCAATTCAACATTTAATCTGTGCAAGACTGAATGGCTGGAGGTAAATCTAAAACCTTGGCTTAAACCCATACTCTGTACTCACTGAGCACTAAAGTTTCTTCAGGTTATAAAGTACTACAAAACAATATCTCAGTTGTGATCCCTTGTTTTTAAAAAAACTATAAATACTATTTTCTCTATTTAATATAAAAGGACATATATGGGCAGCTAGGTAATGCAGTGGATAGGGTGCTGGGCCCAGAGTCAGGAAGACTCATCTTCTTGAGTTCAAATCTGGCCTCAAACACTTATTAGCTGCATGACCCTAGGCAAGTCACTTAACCCTGTTTGTCTCAGTTTCCCCATCTGCAAGACGAGCGGGAGATAGAAATGACAAACCACTCCAGAATCTTTGCAAAGAAAACCCCAAATGGGGTCACAAAGAGTCAGATATGACTGAAAAACAAAATATACAAGGAAGATAGGACAAATTTTAAATAACTTTGCCTGAATACTCAGGAGTTACCTCAAAGTATTTGATAATCTAGCCTTTGAATAGCAAACAAAAAAAATTAGACCATTTAACAAATTTTACACTAAGTACAGAATAGACATAATAGTGGCTTTGATCTAAATTCATTTGGGTGGAGGTAGGAGTGGGGGAGAATGTGCATACCTTTACAAAAGACTTGCTAAATTGGATATTCAGCTGGCTATTAATTGTTGGTCCACAAATAATGATGAACAGAATGGGCAAATATGAAGACCAGGATACCTGCCCACAACTTTTAGAATCCTCCTCTCCCTGAGAGTGGTCGTCCCAACACTCCTGATTCAGCAACCAGAAATAAGTAAGTTTGGTAATAAATGAAGGAAAGGAGCATGGTGACCAAGTGGGATTTACAGGTCCACCAAACTACAAATTAATACTTTTCTTTTTAGTCCTAGATATATAAATCAGAGACAAGAAATCAAGTAAATACGAAGACAGTACTTAAATATAAATTTCTAAGATATAGATGAGAGAAAGAAAAGTACCATTTCTCAAAAAAAAAAAAAAAATCCATGCTTCTTAGGGAAAAGTAGTCAGAAAAAAAATTATAGGTAAATGTCTTAAGAGCGGTGTCCTGAGATGGAAGGTTTAGGTAGGGAGGGAATTCTGAGAAAAAACAAAACAAAACAAAAGAAGAAAGAATTCTGGGAATATAAATGACATCTTAGAATAAGCCTCAAGTAACTTCCAAGTTATTAACAGGTTAATACGATAAGGGGATGATACTGCTTTAAAGGGCTATGGGAAACTAATAGATGTGGAAAACATTATTAAAAAAGTAGAAGGTTTAAGTATATAAATAAAGAAACAGCTCCAGTACTCTTACATAATACATTGTTTATTAACGTTTCAATTTTAAACAAAACAGTAAGCTAATACAATATCTGTATGGAGTGGAAGGGAAGTGTTCACATGTGCATGAGCATATCTTCCAGTTGCTGCATGTGACCCAGCCTGTGCCAGAATCTCCAGAAGATGGACTCCATTTTCAAACAATTCTGTGAGAGAAGCTGCAAAATTGAAGCTAGTTATATTTACAATTTTAAATTCATGCTCCCACGTGTATTAAACACTTAATGAATAGTATATATTTAAAATAAATTTTGTATTTACATAAGCAGCTTAAAGCTTCTATATAAAGGTCTGTAAATTTAATATACATACATGAACAATTATTTTAAATGCCACACTTTTAAAAAAATCACATTTAATAATTCTAAAGTAAATAATCTACACTGATTCAAGTTCTAGTTCTTTCTTAATTTTAACTTTTCTTCTTAAACATTAGCTCTCTTCATAACTGGAAACATCTAAATCAAAAAAGGCCACTCAAATTTTCTTATCTTTATTAATAATTTACCTGCAGAAAACTGCTCTGTTCATTTTAACTAGGCTGAGCTCTGAGCTTTGCTGTTACGCTAAAATAGTCAAACTTAAATAGAAACTTGACTCTTAGTGCCATAGGCACATCCTCAAGTGAAAATTTCTCAAATGCACATTTTTGTTTGCATATTGTCCTTCTCATTAGAATATAAGCTCCTTGAGGGCAGGGACTGTGTTTTTGCCATTTTTTGTATCCCTATGAGTCAGTACAGACTGGGCACAGAATATGTACTTAACAAATGTTTGGAGACCATCATTATTGAATAAACTCCAACTTCCTTACCCAGGGATTCAAGGCTTTCCAAATCTTGCTTAACTAAAGCTGCTTTTTTAACAGATAACACTGAACAAAATTCCTATATCTCCAATGGAAACTAGAATACTTTAATATTACACTGGAAGTAAATTTAATACAGATCATTTGTACAATATCCTTGGCTACAAAATAAACTAGCTACACGGCAAAATGTTACTAACGTTACAAAAGGTTATTAAGACTTGATTCCACAGTGTACCTACATAACTTTCCATATCTTCAATATAAGGGCCCAAAGAATCTACACTGGGTGATAAATTCAAACACAACAGATTTCAGTCTATGTCCAAATAGAAACTACAAAAATTACCTGAATAGAAATTACAAAAAGCTATGAACTACATTTTACATAAGAGCCTATGTACAAAAACAAGGTAAATACAAATACAACTTCAACTTTAATGTGCTATTGGTACACTCAAAATCAAAAGCCCAGCTTTTCCATTTCTTATGGAAATACCACAGTCATTTCTCTTTGGACAAAACGCCATACAAAACAATGTATGTTCATGTCTTTTGTTCGGAAAGTGCATCCAAAGAACCTTGCTGTTAAAAATGAAAGTTTGGTGAAAGGCTTTTTGGGAGTATATGAACATACTTGCAAAAGTATCCTAAATATATGTCTGTCTGGTATATACAAACATTTTCTCCAAGCTTTCTTCCTAAGAAAACAACTTATGAATCCAAAATCTGTTTTATTCCTGTTGTTATACATGCTACCTATTTCAGCTTCCCTTTTCAAAAGATAACTGAACTGGTACAAGTGAAATCCTAAGTTAAATACAGCTTATTTTCACAGAATTAAAACTTTTTTTTTTCAAGAGTCAGTTTGCTAAAAGTAGTAGTAAAGGGAAATGAGAACTGTGACAATAAAACACTTTCATGACACTTATCAAGTTCTCACTAGCTCAAGGGCTAATATAGGCAATCCTGCATTCAAGGAGCTTTCAATCTGGTACAGAAGATATGACACCCACAGACATCCAAAAAATATACTAGCATGGTTATGTGAGTAGGCAATGTGGAATTTATCCTTAACACAAAAATAGTATATAAAACACACGCACAGTATGTGCACCATACACATAAGTACTGAAAGCCAAAAGATGGCATCCATCTATTTGGGGGGCTTGTTGGTAATTATTTCAATATTTCCCCCTCAGCTAGGATCATTACGTTTTTTAAAAAAAAAATCACCAAGTTATTGTTTGGTATTTAAAATTCATCTTTTGGGGCAGCTAGGTGGCACAGGGGATAGAGCACCAGCCCTTTAGTCAGGAAGACCTGAGTTCAAATCGGCCTCAGATCAAACACTTGTCACTAACTAGCTGTGTGACCCTGGGCAAATCACTTAACCCCAATTGCCTAAAAAACAAAACAAAAATAAAATAAAATAAAATTCATTTTTCTTCAAAGAAAAGTAATGGAAAAAATGTACTTATCAATGAAAAATGTTTTCTATACAAAATACAGTCAAGTCCATATTAATGCAATTCCTGTTAGTGGGTCTATTTTTAATGCAAAAACAGCTGAACAGTATTCTTTAAAATATAACATCTAACCTCATAATATAAACCTTAATTGTTATATCATGTCTTTGTGAAAATAAAGTGTTCAAGCTGTTGTTTTAAAAAAAACTTTGTTAAAGAAGGCTACAAAGCAGAATATATTTTAAAATGAATGTGAAGTAGAAGCAAAAGGCTTCAGTAAAATAGAGAAAATAGATTTTAAAAATGTAATTTAACAGTTAAATCTATTTCACACTCAGAAATCACAAACTTATCAGCACTCTCCTTTCAATTTTAACTGTTTAAGAAGTTTCATTAAAATTAATTCCTTAGTCTTTAAATTAACAGGGACTATCAATTACATTTATAATTAAATTTTACTAGTCAGCTAAATAATACTGCAGCTAAAGCAGATAGATGCTTCACACACAGCTGTATCATCAACCAATACTTTGTTCCTTTTAAAACTATTTTTAAAACATCAACTTCTCCCACAGAGGTATGTACTCCTCCACATCTGAGCAACCAGAAGAGAAATACATAGATGAGCTTCTCATTTCTACAGATATTCTACACCTACACATATAAGTTACATGTACAAGTTCCCACTTGAGCACACCTACGGTTGGTTGGTTCACTCACTCACTTTGCTAAATGCATTCACTTCTTCATAAAGCAGAAATACTGCTTAAGTACATCAAATCTCCTAACACTATCCATAAGAACTCATTTTGCACACACTTTCAGGGTCACACTAGTTTCATGTCCACAAAAAGATAAGTCTCTTCTATATTTCCTTAAACACTCATCACCTACCCTTGTAAAATGACACAGACTCCAACCCAGAATACCCAAGGATACTATTGCAATTTGCTTTTTTTTTTAAATGAGGGGGAAAAAAGGCCCAGAAATGGCCATATGAACTTTCCTCTTCCTAGTCCACCCACAAAGCTAGTAGGTCTACATAGCCAAGTAGACTGTCAAGCAAGAATCTGGATAAAGGATGAGTATCTTGATTCAGATAAACTCAGATTTGGGACCTTAACTGTATGGACAACAGTACTGTGCATTATTGGCTGTACAGTAGTATATAATGTCAATGACATCCCAGTCAATCTAATTTTGCCCCAACTGTGGTCATAGTATATTAAGATTTTTCTCCAGTTATTTTTCATGTTCATGATCTGCTTTAATATTGATTCTATAATACTTCTGACTTAAAATAAAAAAGTACCAATTTTCTTTTTAGCACGCAGCATAATGCTACTCTGCAAGGAGAGCCATACGTGTATGGTGGAAGGGGGTAGGGAGAGGGGTCTGAAAAAGAGCCTTCCTCAGTCAACGGAGGAGCTCGTGGGGAGAAAGGGGCTCGGGGCCATGCGTGGCCAAGTCAGGTTAGTTTGAGGAGTGTTGGGGAACCTGTGACGAAGCAGCCCCTGACAGCTGCGCCGGGGGCCCGGGGCTGAGCAGAGGCCAGCGGGGGCCCCGACCCCGGGGGGGGGGGAGAAGGGCGGAAACGCCGCCTCCCAACCGCATCGCAGAGAAGGGCACAACGCCCAGCTCCGTCCAGCGCGGCGCGAGGGCCCCCTCCTTCCTCCTGCCGCCGCCGCTGCCTCCTCCTCCTCCTCCTCCCAGCCAGCCGGGTAGCCAGGCAGAGCCCGCAGACCCAGCTCGGGGGCTCCCACTGGGGCGGGGGGAGCGGGATTTTGCAGGCAGCACCAACCGGGGCGGGGAGGGCTTCGGACCAGCCTGGACACGGTACTTGCAACTGCCGGGAGGCCGCACGCTGGTGGGGGGCGGGGAGCCAGCTCTAGGCGTGTAATGGAGGGAACCAAAAGGGCGCCGCGGGGAGCTATTCACGGGGCATGCTGATACGGAGGGGAGGCCTGCTTGTTGCATGCAACTGGGGGAGGAGGAGCTCCGAAGGAGGGAACGGGCGAGCCGGACGAGACAGGAGGCTACGGGAGACGGCGCTCTTCGGGAAGGAGAGGAACGGGGCGGCATGCACGCGCCGCCAGCCCGCCCCGGCAAGCTCCAGGAGGAGGCGGCGGGGGTGGCTGGCGGAGACACCACTATTCTCCCCCACCCCCTACCCAGGCCGCCTTTTGCAGCACATCCCCGTCCCCTTCCTCCAGCCCTCCCCTTCCACCCCGTGGGGGGCAGAGGCGCGAGGCGAGGGGGAGGGCGTGGGAATGGCCTGACGCACGCGGCTGCCGGCTTCGTCTCGCGCCGTATTTACGCTGCAGTCACTGCCGCCGGCGGCCGTTGCGGCCGTTGCCGCCGCCGTCGCCGTCGCCGTCGCCTCCTCCTCCTCCTCCTCCTCTCCCCCCCTCCTGCCGTAACGTCCTGACGCTCCGCAGGGACCCCTGACTGGACGGACGGGTGCGTGAGGGGAGCCGGAGAGGCCTCGCCGCGGGGGGGTGAGAGGGAGGTGAGAGGAAGGGATCGGGCCGGGGAGACCCCCCTGTGGCTACCGCTTACCTCGGGGAGAACCGAAACCAGTCTTGCTCAAACGCCCAACGACGGGGGCAGGGAAGGGGAGGGTGGCGGTGACTCCGCTGGCGAGGACAGCGGCCACTGGGCTCGCTCCTTGTTGGATATTCGGCGGCGGCGGCGGCGGCTCGGGCGCGCGCCTCCCGGGTGACGCAGGAGGCGAGGGGCGCGCACGCAGGAGGGGTGCGGAAGGGGGAGGGGGTGACTTTTTTGGTGCTCCTGTGGTTTGAAAAGCCTCCGTAGGGAGGCGGGAGCAGGGCTGATTGGGAACTGTGAAATAAGTCCTGGGCGGGCCCCTGCGCGCTTGCGCGTAGAAGGCAGGTTCCATGCTGCAGCGAGCAACCGCGTTAGACAACTCGGGCTTCAAGTTGGGTGGAGAGATCAGGGCGTCTTCTCTGGTATCGTCCTGCACTGAGGGAAGCTGGTTGTGGGTGGGCCGCTAAGTGAAACTAGTGAAGAAAACAGGAAGATTGCTCTAATCTAGGGAAGATGATGGGAATGTACAGAAAGCACCCCTCCCCAAATCCAGCTGTGAGAGCCTCGGTTTACCCACCTGTAAAATGGGCGTCATAATACAAGTTATCCCTTTCACCTTGTAGGAAATTAGACACAGGGAGGTTGTATTTTGATGATGAGTCGGAAGTTAAATTTTTACTTTGGGGGAAATCCAGCAGGCCAGAATAGGGGACAGTCTGAGTTTCTCCTTGAGTAAATATCCTGCAAATTCCTCAGTTTCGCCCACGGCTGACCCAGCTCCCAACAACCATAAGAGGAAAGTATGCCTCAGGGTCAATATTTGAACCTCTGCCTTTTTGATTCCCAAGTCCAGTATTTTATTTATTACTCTATTCTGGTAAGTATGTGTGGGTGTTAATAATGTTCCCAGTCCCTGTGAGAAAAAACTTATGTGGTTGCATATGTAAGCCCTTGAAATCTTGAAGAATCACTCCAGAAACACAATGTACGTTCTCATTGTTTGGTTAGAAATGCTTGATAGTTATGCCAAAAGGAGTAGCAAAATATTTGGGTCACCTGGAGAAATATTTGTTCTTTCTCCTCCTGGTGACAAGATTCCTACTTCCTATTTCTCATATCTCAATGTCTTAGTTCTTAGAAAGTTTTCTTTAGTTACATGTGTAATCCTCAGTCCTTTTAATTCTGTCAAATTATAGGTCTTTCTTGAAGCCACCATGGAGAGGTATCCAGAGTAGGGGGAGTAATTTCCTCTTATTAAATTGTTCGGGGATGCTAAGGTAAAGAAGGTGGGACTCTTCAGGATTGCACTTTACCATGATCTTGAGGCAATAGCGAGCCTAAGGGTCAGCTGGATGGCGAAGTGGATAGAGCACAGGCCCAGGATTCAGGAAGACCTGGGTTGAAATCTGGCCTCAGACACTTGACACTAGCTGTGTGACCCTGGGCAAGTCAGTTCATCCCTTGCCTTGCCAAAATATGTATACATACATACATATATATATACACACATGTATTATATATGTAATATGTATAATATATATTATATATATAATACATATATATGTAACAATAGCAAGCCTAGCTCCTTGATTTTTTTTTTAAAGAAGGGCAAAGTGTTCCATTATGTAAGCCAGAGAGGAAGTAGAGATGGTAGAAATGGAAGTGGTCTTGAGTCAGAATATCCAGGTTCTACTTGGCACTATTCTGGAGAGTTCTTCTAATTTTTCTGAGCCCAGATTTCTTCACATGTGAGGTAGGTAGAGCAGATATGATTATTCTCAACTCATCAGGTTGTGAGAAAAGTGCTTTGTAAGCTTTAATGTGCTACATAAATTATTGTTCCAAAAGATTCCCCCAATTGTACTTGTAAAATTTAAATGGACTCCACTTAGTCTAAAGCAACATGGGGTTTGCATTTATAGGTGTGTGTGCATAGCCTCTATTATAAAGGAAGCTTAGTGAAATTATTCCCTGAAATTATTCTACTTGTAAAAGGAACCTCTGTCTTTTAAAATAATCATTTTATAAAATATAGTAAAAGATAAAGCTTTTTTTATGCCTTTGCTCTGTATTTGTATTGATTTGGTTTTGAAAACCAAAGGCAAATAGTAATATATGAGTAACAAAATATTAATGTTTGATCAAAAGTAATGAATATGGTAAATATAGAGAAAGAGAGTAAGGCTCATTATATGATACAAAATGAAGCAAAACCATGTATACCGTGTTGTAAGTGGATGTTATTCATTTACAAAAGAAAAGCTAGGTGGAGTACCTGGAATCCTGAGTTAAAATCCATCCTTGACATTTACTAGCTGTGTGACCTTGGGTAAGTCATTTAACCTCCATCAATTTCCTCATCTGTAAAATGGAAATAATAACAGCACCTACCTCACAAGGTTGTTGTGAGGAATAAATAAGATATTTGGGAAAGTGCCTGGTACATAGTAGGTGTTTAATAAATGCTAATTTCCTTCCAAAGAGGAGGTAAGACTGTAACCCCTTATTTTTTTTCCAGAGATTAAGGACTATGAGTATGGAATACTACTTAGAATGTCAGGCTTTTTTTATGTGTTAGTTACTTTTGCTAAACTACTTTTTCCTCCTATTCTTATAGGAATGGCTCTGAGAGTGGGAATGGAGTATAGAATGGGAAATGTATGTGATGTAAAATCAAAGCATGTCAATAAAAATTGTTTTAAAAGCCAAAGAAAGGAACCTTAATGGATTTTGTAACTCACTCAGAAATATGTAAGCTATATAGCTAAGGCAAGTTTAATTTGCTTCAGCCATTTGTTTTAAAACTAGTTAATTCGGGGCAGCTTGGTGGCGAAGTGGATAGAGCTCTGGCCTTGGAGTCAGGAGGACCTGACTCCGGTCTCAGACACTTGACACTTACTAGCTGTGTGACCCTGGGCAAGTAACTTAACCCTAATTGCCTCACCAAAAAGCAAAAAAATAAATAAGATAAAACTAGTTAATTTGTTAAGTGGTTCTGATATCTTCCAGTGTTTTACTATAATAAAATCTCATTCGAAAATATCTCAAGTTATGTCAGTGTAGGGTGTAATGTGATACTTTTCAGTGTAGCAGGTAACATCTTCTGAAGACTTGGTTTAGTTCATTCATATAGTAGTCAGAATAACAGTCTTGAAAAGAAGTACAGCATGAAGTAAATGTTAGCTATTATATATAGATGTCCTAGAAATTTGGAGGTTGTATTAGATCAACATAGGTAAAGTTTATTCAGTATTTGGGGACATTTAATAGAAACATCACATTTGAGAAATTGATTAAGCACCTATACGTTCTTAGGGAAATGTGAGGCTTATCTTCAATCCAGCTTAGTGGTGAAGTAATTCTTGGATTCCTTTTTAATTAGTTAATATATACCTCTAACTTTCTGGATATCAAAAATTTTCTTTAGTTAAAAAAAATAGAAGCACATAGTTTAATACCAACTTTATTCTTTTTTATCATCACTTCTTTTGCACAACAACAACCTTAAGTTGACAATGAAATGCACTAAAGGAACTAGGTGACGTCAGATTGGTAGGAATCCTTCACAAGCTTCTTGTTCTATGTATTTGAAAGCTGTACACACCATCTTGTAAGGAATGGATCCTGTGTAGGCCCAGTGACATTAAAGCTACTGAACCCAAACTTAATCCTTTGAGGGCTGTACAGAGTGCCTTTTTGGCTTTGACTTTCTCTGTCAGTGGCTGGTCTTTTTTAAAAGAAACTACATTAGTTACATAGAGGATATGATCCACCAGCTTATTGATAAAAGAAGCCTTAATAGTGGCCAGCACTCCCTCTTTGTTCCACAAAGGACACCTAGCAGATGCATTATTAGTCTTAGTATATCACTTTATCCCCTAGCATGGTTAGGAACTAAATCTCTATAGCACCATAATCAGCCTTTGCCTGACCATGTGGGGATAAAAATGTCAGTGTATACATATTACATGGATGTACATGTCTGCACATCTATGTACTTCATAGTGTATGTATACACATTACAGATGTATGTTTGAAATAATGCAGGTTCGATAAAATGCTAGGGCACAGCAGACAAAGGTGAACTATGCAATTAAGATCATTGTTAGAAGACCATATTGGCCCAGTGACTAACCCAAATGAAACATTGAAATTTCAGTTTTAAATGGATATTTATAGTATATGTATGGAGTGTGTATTAATTTGTAAACAACTACTTACACTGACAGTCTGCAATCAGTATTTCTATTTTATCTTTATATTTCTACCACAAAAAATGTTTACAACAAAACCAACCTCCCTCCTACCGCATGACTACAACCTTTATATGGTGTGAATATTATACCAGGACTACCCTGATTTTACAGTTTGGGGGGGGGTGCATAACCAAAAGTTTAAAGAGGAAATGGGCTATAATTGCAAATGTCCTAAAACCACAGATCCCTGTCAACACACACACACACACACACACACACACACACACACACACACACACACGGCACATGCTCACGCTCCCTCTCTCTCTCCCCCTCTCCCCCCAGAATAGCTAATCTCAACTGACAACTCTGCACAGAGAAAATGGCATTGGATTGGCTTTTTTTTTCTACTTATATCCTTTTACAAAATCCCAATCTCTTTTCTGACATTTTTACTTCTCCAGGTTTTCCAATGATAATTTTTTTTTTTTAATCTCCCTTATTTTCCTACTTTAAAGCCATGGAAAACTGTGATGGGAGGTAGTCAAAAGAAAACAGTTCTATTTCCTACTCATGGGATTTCTGTGTCATATAATTTAAGGCTTCCCTACCAGCCTTAAAGAATGATTGATAATGTCCAGTGAGCTGGTAGGAAGAGGGAGGACAGTTGAGGTTTTTTTAGTCAGATGTAAGGAGCAAGCATTGTGCCTTCTCTAGGAATGAGATTTGAAATCTGGGTAAGCTCAGAAATGGCTTGCAAACACGATTGAAGGAAGGTATAATTCCAGATTCTTGATCTTATACGAAACCAGCAGTAGTACTGTTGTGCTTGAGGGGTCAGGAACAATTTCCAGCACTAAAGATAATTATCTTTAATTTCAACTGAGTTCTGTTCCACAGCCAAGGGATATTACCTGCCTCTTTACAGTCTAGGGAATGTCAGGGGTTCAGCACAACATGAAGTCCCCATAATTATTTTTTAAGAGTTGCTATTCCTTAGTAAACAGAGGTTGGGGAACATAGGGAAAGAGTAAGGTTATGAGAATTAGGTGAAAAGATGGAGGCCTGTCCCAAACTGCTCACTCCTGACACAAGCTAACCAAATGACCAGCTTGGACAATAAGAGTGAGTTAACAAGAAATCAAAACAATAGGCAAAGCCACCAAGAAAGAGTCATTGAGGAATTGCATTGGCCTTCCCTAATTAATGCTGGATCTTATCCTCTCAGCCAACTGATGAGGGCATTGGAATGCTGTGTGCTATGAAGCAGTTCAACTGTATTTCCCAAAGAAACCTAGTAGCATCCAAGGATCAAGGTAAGGAATATGAAGTTTTCTATTCAGAGAAATATGGAGCCTTGGCCTTGATTCTTCTATCTTGACCATTTTATTTTCTTTTAAACTACATATGTCTTAGGCCTTAACAGGATTCCTGAGGAAAACTGATTACCATCAGTTGCTACTCCCAGGAAATTGGTAGTTTAGGCTAAATCCTCTGAGGAGGCACTGTCAAATATCCTTGGCTTTAAGTCCAGATCTACTCATAAGGCCTCTTTCAAACCCAACCCAATATCTTCCTTTTGAGAATAGCTTCTGTACCCCAAGGCTGTCCTATTTCCTAATACCCCTCCTGCCCTTCTCAAATATTCAAACTCATGAGTACAACATTTCTTAGAATTATCACTAATAAAAGGTATTTACAAGTTTCAGTTTGGAATTACACCCCAAGGAAACGATCACAGAGTAGTAGGACAAAGTTAATTGCAGACAGTTTCCCATATCCCACAGATGTAGGACACCAACATTTTAACCATTACTTACACTCTAGCACACACACAGATTTTATTAGTACTATTAATTTAACTTAAGTAATTCTTAACTTTTAAATTTTACCTTATTATATGAAGAAGATGAGTCTGAATTATAGTAAATTTCTGCTATGAGAATTACTACCTGCTAGAAACTGGTGACTATTAAGAAATTCAACCTTCAGTTCCATTTCTTCTTCTCTTTCACTGCCCCAAGCAACTTTAGCCTTTGGCCATGGCTAAATCTTAATCATGGCTTCCAGCTCCCTCTGGAGGCAGTCTTGGTGGTGAGTTTTCAGCAACTTTAGGAAAAATAACTGCTAAACTTGTTCAGCTATGGGGACTCAGTCTCTTTGATGCTAAATGGCAGGCGTCCCCCCTCCCCCCCAGTAGATTTAAGTCATACCTAGCATTGGAACATGAATGAAACACAAAGTGCACTAACTTCATCACTTCCACAACATTGCTTCCAATATAAGGGAAATTAAAAGTAGCTCATCTTTACAAAGAGGGTGGGGAGTAAATTGACACCTGTTACAGTCAGCCAAAAGGACTCCAGACACAAGATAAACATTTGTGTGAGTATTAGATTAACAACTTTGTGTAAAAGGAGTATTTTGGCCAAGGTAAGATAACTCTGAATGTCTACCTGCCTTGGCTTTTACTCATGAAAGTGCTTTAGGAGGTAAAACGAAGTAACCTAGTTTTTTCTACTAGATTCAGCAAATATATGAAAAGGAAAATTTGTTCTCAGTTCCCAGATTAATTTAAACAAGGCTGTAAGGTGGCCCTTACATTTTAAGAAAAAGGAATTGCAACATTAAAGATGGTCCACCCCACTGGAACTGACAGAGAGGTTTGGGATTTTTTTTTTGTTGTTTATTTTTCCCATCAGTAAAATAGAAAATATGATAAGCAATGTTTGGGTGAGATTCAATTAACGAAATACTTCTGTGGATTTCAGCCCTTTTCACTCTCCCCAGACACTTAAATCATCAGATAATTGAATCCATTAACTTTCTACAACTGCCTGACCTTGAACAAATTATCTGTGTACCTCAGTTTCCTTATCTGTAAAATGAGAGAGTGGGATTAGGTGACCTCTAAGATACCTGCCAACTCCAACTCACAGGGATAGACCATGAGCCTGTGATCTATCCCTGTGCTACCTATGCCCTATGGAAGAATCCTCAGCTGATGTAGCTTACTTATACTACCAGAGAGCTGGGTGCCAAAAAGAGGTGAATAAAAATAAATATTTAATAAGGTTGCTAGAAATTAGAAGCAAATGGTATCCAGTTTTCACAAGTTTTAAGAATATAAGAAGGAAAAGAATTAAAATATTTATTGTCCACCAAGCATAGAATAGTAGATCTGAGTGGACAGAGGGACAGTCTTGGAGTCTGGAAGTTCTGAGTTCAAATCCAAACCTATGACAGACAAGCTGTGTGACCAGGGAAAGTCACTTATATTTCAGTACTCTGGGCAACTCTCAGTAAATTACAGATGAGTTGCTAAGCTCAAAGTCACAAATCTGAGCTAATGTTCACCAAAGAAACCACACAATGAAAGGTCTAGGTCATGCTGAGTAATTGCCTTTTATTTTGTCTTCTAGTATTCAGTCTACTCCCACATGTGGTCTGGATCTGGAATTTGTGTCTACCTAGGTTGTTGCTTTCATAGTATGAGTAGACATACCAAAACATTCTCTTTACAGCACGTTCTTACATCAGTCCACACTGGTGGCGTCCTCTACAGTTAGCAGAAAACCTGGACTTCCATCCACCACACAACAGAAGTGAGTCTACCCATTGTCCTTTATCTCCCCATTTTTGAGTCCTTTGAAAAAAATAAACTATGGACTTTATGTAGTCTATAGATGGATAAAGCAGAGCTTCCTATGAACTTTTCTTAGTAATGCTTGAGGAGTTAACTATGTTAGTACTAATTACCTCTTCATAAAAAGTCTGAAAAGTACCATATAGGATAAGTCACTATCCCTTGTTGCAAAGTTTTTGATTTTCAATGCTTTAGATTGGTATATAATATCTAATCCTCCCTATCGTAATGTTTTTTGTGAAAATTTCTGTCCTAGGTAACAGACATATCACTGCTCCTGATTGGAACTGTCATAGACAGCGCCAGGCTTCCCAACTCCAAACTTCATTTCTAAAGAATGTAGATCTTTAGTTTCCGCATCGCCTCTGAGCACTGATACTATGCTTAATAATGATAATAAAATAATAATAATAATAAATAAATGATAAATAAAATAATAATAAATAATAATACTAAAAACCAGCCATGAGTTAATATTTGACATCCATATATTCAGTCCCCCCACTTCTGTTTTCTAGGAATAAAGCTAAGACACAGACCAGCTAAGCAAGTCAACTAGCAACTATCCTCAGGTTATGTTTATTTTTTGCAACCTCAAGCCTCATCAGGGTTAGAACCAGTAACCCAAAGGGAAACCGCCATAATTTTAACTCTCCCACCCAATTTCCTTCCTTCTCTAATCCTAAAGATAATCTGGATATATTGATTGTTGTTCTTCCCATGATTTTCCATCAAAGAAGAAATGATTACTTTTGATTCCATGATCCCTAGACACTGAAAGCTGGCTCAGAATAAATTCTCTTAAATGAAAAAAAAAGTATCATGAACAAACTTTGGATAAGAAATCTACATTTCCATGCCACTGTTGGTTGAATTTATTAATGTCTCCATCTTTTACATAAGTTTATGAAAGATTCCAGGAAGGAACCAAGTGGATTGACTTGTCAGGTGATTAATGTGATTGACTCTATATTCATATGAACTAGTGGCTACTCTGTTTAGAGTTCTCCAAGGCCAGCAAGGCCCTCCACAAGGACTGGACAGATAAGGATCCTAAGAGAAAAGCATAAACTAGGGAGGTTAGCATAGGAGTAGGCAGAGGAGAAGGGGGAGGGTAGTGAAGACAAAGTTGCATCTAGACAAACAAAATAAAAATGTGGGTGGTTTTTTTTTGTTTGTTTGTTTGTTTTATATCAGGAACCAGGTGCTAAGCATATAGAAAAGCCCATTAACCAGAGATCTCCTCCCGCTGCTCCTTGTTCCTGCGGACTTCAGCTGCATGAAGTTCCTGCAAAGACATGGGAAAGGTTAAGGGAGGAAGAAGAGTCCACCGCCTAGAAATCCAATTTTCTTGATGTTCTTGTTTTCCCTCCTGATTGTAGTTTTCCTCATTCCTTCACATTGGGAAACTTTCTCATACCTAGGTTTAGATCATTCAGTTCCCACTTTGGCTTCCTATCCTTTAGAGAGGTAGATGAGGCCAGATTAATGGGAAAAACTTGGGTTCATGACATTCAGCTAACCTAATAGGCTCTTAGGCTTTAGGAGTAACATGAATTATCCCTACCCACTCTTCCCGTCACTGTGATGTGAGCGAGTATTGTGATGTAGCAACCAAAAGAACTAATGTGCTATTAGGCCAAATTAATGACAAGAACAGAACAGTGGTAACAGAAGTGTCTACAGTAAGAGAAAGAACTACTATATTCAGCCCTGGCTGAAATACAGTGTCCAATTCTGGGAGGGTTAGGTCAGTGGCAGGTTTTTTTTTTGTTCTGTTTTGTTTTTGTTTTTGGTGAGGCAATCGGGGTTAAGTGACTTGCCCAGGGTCACAAAGCTATTAAGTGTTTTGAGGCCGTATTTGAACTCTGGTCCTCTTGCAGTGCCAGGTATTTAAATGAGTCTCTTAACTGAGGTAGGAAGGTGTTGGGGGTGAGGGGAAGAGGGAGAAAAGGCTTCTGAGTTGAAGGATTTCAACCTGAGGACTGAAAGATTTGAGTTTCAGTCTTCTCTTCCTGCTCTCTGCCCCTCCCTCCCCCCCCCCCCACCATGTACATAACACACAATTGAAAGTAACTAGCCTGGAGAAAACACTTTTTATAAGGAATGTTTATTATAATTCTAACCCACAAAACCCAGGTACTAAGGGTCATTAATGAATATGAAAACTGCCTTCTTTCCGTTGGTTTTTCATTGGTATTCATCCTGTGGGGATTCTTTGCCTGAATGAAGGAGAAAGGGAGTAGTAGAATGAGGGAGAAGCAGGCTGCCCAACTCACCTTCTCCCGAAGTCTCTCCCTCAAGGCAGCCAGGTGAGCCTCACGAATCTCCTTACTGAGTTCCATCTTGTAGTTGAGCTTCTCTTCAGCCAGACGGCTGAAATTGTTGTTCTCCTCCAGGGCCTTATGTAGAACCTCTCGCTCATGCTCCCGCTTCTCCGCCAGCTGCTTCAGGACCTGTGCCTCCTGAGTCTGGCAAACCAAAGGGTCCCAGGTGAAAACCAGGGATCCATTCCTGAAGGGTCCCTCTTTTCCCTCCCCCAAACAGAAAAGGCTTTGCTTACCTAACTATATAAACAGTCATAGAGTGGTCTTCCCTTGACAGATACTCGGCAGGAAGGATCAAAGATGTACTCTTTATATAATGTAGGTACATTACACAGAATAACTTACCTTAACATGGAACACAATCAGTAGAAATGGGGCACATAATTTGCTCCTTTTTCAGCAATAAACTTGTGCTGCAGCTATTCTCACAAACCTCTCAGCTCACAACCTGGGATTAGAAGGTTGTTTGTCCCCATTTCACAAAAAGTAATCTTCCCAAAACCACTACTTTAATCATGTCAGTTCCCTGCAGAATAACCTTCCATAGTTCTAAAACATCAAACCCTCCAGTTCAATTCAACAAACATTTATTACACCCCTCATCTTATGTGCAAGACCCCACACTGGCACTAGGAGCGGAGAGATGAAAATCAAGACAGTTCTGGCTCTTATCACCTCTGACTTAGAAGCTGCAGTTGCCTCCTAACTAATCTTCCTGCCTCAGATCTCTGCCTATTCCAGTATATCCTCCATGGGACTGCCAAAAAGATTTTCTTAATGCACTGGTGTTGCCATGCTACCCATCTACTCCATAAACTCCAGTGTCTCCCTGTTACCTCTAGGATCAAATATTAAAGCTCCTCATAACTTGGCCCCTTCCTACCTTTCCAATCTTCTTACATATCAATCCCATCCAAAAACTTTACAATCTAGTCATATTTGCCCAGCTTTATAGATGTATATACAAGCATCATTTTGGGAGTTACTTGAACTAAATATTGCTATGGGGAAAAGCATTTTGTAAGCTAATAGCAGCAACAGCAACAGTATTTATATTTATGTAGTAGCAAATCATATTTATGGGCAGGTAGGTGGTGCAAGGGATAGATAGTTCTAGAGTCAAGGATAGTTCTAAAGAAAGGATAGTTCTAGAGTCAAGAAGACTTATCTTCTTGAGTTCAAATCCGGCCTCAGACTAGCTGTGTGACCCTGGGCAAGTCACTTAACCCTGTTTGCCTGAGTTTCCTCATCTGTAAAATGAGCTGGAGAAGGAAATGGCAAACCACTCTGATATCTTTGCCAAGAAAACCCCAAATAGGGTCACAAAGGGTTGAATATGACTGAAAAAAACGACTGAACAACATATTTATATGTTTTATGTAAATATATGACAGGTTTATGTATTGAATAATGTATACATTTTACCAGAATGTCATTATATATTACATTTAGGCTTTCCCTGTCTAATGAGCAAGCACAGTATTCATTGAAACAATATTACAGGGGCCAGTTAGAGCTGTTGGTAGGACTTGGTAATAATGTATTCCTGGTGTCATTGCAAACCACTGGAGATGCAACTGTGTGCAGCATATTGTTAGTTAACTGAATGATGCATGTGACGTTGTAAATGTTGAGGGAGGGCCCATGCTCCAAAAGCCTTCTGGCCCATTTCATCCTGCTTTTTCCCAGCTGTGCCTGTGTGCTTGTTGCCCACCATGACTTCGATGGCATCTTTCCAGATGTCCAAATATTATAGCTCACATTTCCTATAGCACCTGAGGATTTCTGCCTCACATTTTAATCACAATAACCTTGCAAGGGTAGGTAGTACAAGTCTTCCTTCATCTAATTTTGCAGGCAAGGGAATGGAACCTCAGAGAAGCTGTAACTTGCCTGTAGTCATACAACTAGTAAGCTTTACACAGCTAATCAACATCAAAGGTGAACAGTCATGATTCCAAGTCTAACCTTTGCCAGTGCGACAAGATACCTCTTACTCCATTATGCCTGCTATAACCTTTAACCTTTTAAGGTCAAAACTGAGTGTCGTTCTTCCTTGAAACCTTCACTGATTCACTCAGTTAGAGAGGAAGCTAGGTGGTACTGGGTCTAGAGTCAGGAAGACCTGAGTTCGTTTGACCTCAGACACTTATTGACTGTGTTACTCTGGGCAAGTTACTTAACCTCTGTCCACCTCAGTTTTCTTATCTATAAAATGAGGATAATAACAGCACCTGTCTTCCAGGGTTGTTGTAAGAATTAAATGAAATAACATTTGTGTGCTTGACACAGTGCCTGGCACATAGGCACCATATAAATGCTTATTCTCTCCTCCCTATCAATGGTAAGTCCAGTTAAATCTCAGAAACATTTGCTAGGGTCCACTATGTATAACCCTGTTTGCCTCAGTTTCCTCATCTGTAAAATGAGCTGGAGAAGGAAATAGCAAACCACTCCACTATCTTTGCTAAGAAAACCCCATATAGGGTCACAAAAAGTTGGACATGACAGAAACAACAGAACAACTAAGTGTAAGTCACTTGGCTAAGCACTGCAGGTATCCCACAACATTCTATTTAGATAACTGTGTGCTTGTCCTATTGTGGTGTAATATATACTTTATATATTTTCCTTGTCCCCATCACAAGGCTACAAGATTTTTTAGAAGCAAGAACTGTTTCATTTTTGTGTTCCCTATGCACAACACAGTACATTTGCCCACAGTAGGCACTTAACAAATGTATGTTGATGTGAATAAATTTTCAATGCTACCAGCACCCAAAACAGGCTAGACACAACACAGCTACTCAATAAATACTTGCTGAATTTAACTGAATGGAGTTCTGTTCAGTTGTGTGCCAGTCAGCCAGAGCTGAGAACAGATAAATGATCCAAGCTAAGCGACTCAGGAATAATGAACAGGTTACAAAGATGACCACCCTCTAGAAGACTAAGAAGACTAGATCCTGTTTAGGAAATCAAATGATGGGGAGGCTTTGGCCACAAGGACAAGCTTAAGGGAATAGGACTTAGCGGGAGCCAGTGAGGCAGGGAATTTGGCAACAGAATTTTCTGAATAATATTAATTCCACTGAGACCAACTGGGTCTTGAGATGCCAATTAATTCTACAAAGATGCAGAAAAGTCCCCAAGGGGAAGCCATAGAAGGGGGAAAAAGGCCCTCGTGTTGGGTTATCAGGCGCCTCATTGTCCATACCCTGAAACTAGAAAAGCCTTAAAGAAAACAACTCTTTTTAAATTATCTTTTTAAAGTGTTTTCCAAAGGACTGGGAGAGTAATTGTTCTGTCTACTAGGTACTCCTGGTCAGTACTCCCATTAGCCCAGTGCTAGAAGGTGATGCTTTGGGATGCAGAAAAGACACCACTTCTGACAGACAGTCAGTCAGTAGACATTTATTAAGTACTTAATATGTTGCAGGCACAATGCTAGGCAAGCCCCCATAGCAGTAGTTTTTAAACTTTTTTGGGTCATAGACCCCTTTGGCAGTCTGATGAAGCCTGTGGACTCGTACACATTATTGACTGCATTCAAATTAAAGAAGTGCTAAATATCATTTAGAGGTTAGTAAAAATAAAGATGAAAAAAATTTTCCCACCCAAGTTCACTAACCTCCTTGAGATCTATCCACAGAACTAGGGTCCTATGAACCCTAGGTTAAAAACCCCTGCTCTAGCAGCTGGCCTAACGTCAAGGGTGAATTAGTAAATGTCTAACAACCAGCTCTCTGGGGGTTGAGGGAATGTATGCACGATGTGCGTTTAAGTTTAATCTGCATTATTAACATATTCTCCATCATCTTCTTAAGTCTGGACAATCAGCAAAAAACAAATAGAACCCTGATCTGTTTGCTGATTTTAGAGGTGTAAATGTCCCACTGAAAATTTAACAACTGGCTTTCAAGAGCCTGTTTGAGTTTGCTCTAACATAGTTCTGTAGTCACTTGATAAATGCCCTGTCCTTATAAGGTTCCCCATTCTGGGGTCCAAAGAAGGTGATATTTTTCATGTAAGCTCTCCACAATAGTATGATTTCCATGGGGATGGAGCTGCCTTTGGTTCCCCATTCTGGGGTCCAAAGAAGGTGATATTTTTCATGTAAGCTCTCCACAATAGTATGATTTCCATGGGGATGGAGCTGCCTTTGGTTCCTGCATCAAACTACCAGTTCCAACAACTCAGAAAAAAGATCCAGGCTGCTGAAAATCCCAGCACCCTTTCTCTAATCCAGTAGTCTTGGTAGACAAAGACAGAGTGGAAAGAACTACAGAAACCCCCCTGCATTTTACAAAAAGGCTTGTGAGAAGGAAAAGCCCCATATAACTTAAGCCACCAGCCCTGCTGATCAGCATTTTCACAACCAAAACTCTAGAAAGAATAAGCTTGCCAAACTTCTTCATGTTTACATATTGAGGTATATGACTGATAGAGCCAGAGCAGGAAAAGCTAAGGCCATGGCCTCCATCATTTGAACTCATGAGCAGGTAGGAGAGAAGAATTCTTTACCTTCCTTCTCTCCTCGGCAGCCTCCAGCCTCTTCTGCAGTTCCTCCAGAGAAATGTCCTTCTTCTTGGGTGGGGAAGAAAGTATAGGACTCTCTGGGGACAGATCTGAAGGTGACTTCAAGATCACCTCAAAGCTCTGGCCAGATGCTCTCTTGTCCAGTTGCTTCACTTCCATGTCTATGAGAAGAAGGCAAGTTTGATGCATTTATCATCCATACTACCTAGGGAAAGGCTGGACTAAGATGAGGGACTTAGAAGAATCCTTAGAAGCTCTTCCTGCAGGGCACGTCCATGTTTAAGGCAGATATGTTAGGGGAGAGGATCATACCTCTTAACTTCTGACTGGATTTTAAATCAGCATCTTCCCTGATATCTTTACTTTATATTTTTTTCACTAGCTTTCTTCTCTTTCTGATTCAAAGCCTCTCATTCATCCTCTGTGCCAAGCATTTTAGCCAGGCTCATGAATGAAGGGCCAGAGTCAAACATAAAGGCTGAGGAAGGGAAGAGTTAAGATTTTCTGAGTTCTTCCTTCTCTCTTCTGTTTAATCATATAGCAGATATTGAAGGAGATGCCAGAAGTAGTTACCTCATTTTGTTTCTGACCAAATAGAGGAGTGCCAGTTCCCTAATCACCTTTATAAGCCAGAGCATCCTTTGTGAGCTGGCAGTCATTCTCCTAGTTTTGAGGCTTTATGACATGGCCTGAAATTCTTTTAGTAAAGCCAGAGAGTTATAGGAGTAGGATCTTGCTAGCTGAAATGGTGGTGGACAGGACACTTACCTCCATATTGGTAAATGGTGTTTGGGTGTGGCTGGGTATAGAAGCAAGAGCAGATCAGTGAAAGCACAGATAGCTCCTTCATTTTCTCTTTGTATGCTACAAAGACAAAAATCAGGATAGAAGAGAATGAAAACAATGTTCCCTGTGGTCCTCCCATAAAAACTAACACACTCAGACTCTCTCTCTCTCATGCATGCATGCACACACACACACACACATATACATGTACATATCATGCAACAGCAGCAGATAGAGCACTGGACTTGGAGTCAGGAAGACCCAAGTTCTAATGTGGCTGCAGACATTTACTAGCTGTGTGACCGTGGGCAAGTCACTTAACCCTGTTTGCCTCAGTTTCCTCATTTGTAAAATGAGCTTCAAAAGGAAATGGCAAACTGCTCAAGTATCTTTGTAAAGAAAACCCCTAAATGGGGGTCACAAAGAGTCAGACTTGACTGTTGTTCATCGTTTGTCCTTGAAGAGGACCAATGACATCACAACTGAAACAACCAAATAACCCTGGTCAAGTCATTTAACCTCTGTCATGGATTCTTCAACTATAGTAAAGTGTTCATAATAGCACCTATCTTATAAGACGGTTATAAGGATCAAATGAGATGATATTTGTAAAGCAGTTAGCATGGTGCCTGGAACATAGTTGGCTCTTGATAAATGTGAGTTTCATTCCAAATGTGAGAGTTCATAACTAAAAGCACAGTATAGAACCAAGTATAGAACCAAGTATAGAACCAAGCAGATGTCTCATGGCTCAGTAGTTTAGAGGAAGCTGGAGGAGGTGTTTAGGAGGGAAAAAAGTAGTGTCTGAGAGGGTTTCATTTTGGGTAACTGCTGCTAACATTGTAATATAGAAATTCTAGATAATGTCAGTTGTCACAACCTTCAAGGAAGGCATACACAATGCTGAGCTATTTAGCTGAAGGTAGAGTAGAATGCCAGTGTTGTAGTGTTGAGCTCAGGAGAATGTTTGCACACTCCTAGTGGAATTGGATATTGGATAATTGGACATCAGTCAGAAGGTATAGAAGTGGCATGGGAAGTGGAGTAGATTATATATGTGATTGTGGCCAGTGATATTTTCTGGGATTTGGTAAGTTTGTCTATTGTTTGGAGATTACTTTCAAAGGGTCTCATGGACACTGGCATCACTACTCATATCATCCACCCCACCTCCCCCCCAGAAAAAGGTATATTATAGGTTGCTTAATCCAACATGTTATCATACAGAGATAGGGAACCTGAGTCATAGGCACTTTCATCCTGATCACTTTTTAGGTACACATAGACATTTTTTTTCCTATTGATGTTACACTGGAGCAAAGATCTGTAAATAGCCATCCTAGGGTAGGAACTATCCATTCAGCACTACATACCTCTCTTATCTTGAAAGGCTAAATAAATCAAAGCTTTCCTCCTTCCAAGAAAGGTGTTTAACCTTTTGTTAGAACTGGTCACTCAGTCAAATGGCCGGGAGGTTGACTTCTTTCCATGAAAAGGGATCTAGAGGAGACTTTGGAAACTTGGTTCTGGTAAGTTTCATTTCCATAATAGTCAAGTAATTGTAATCTATAAGAATCTATTGTAAGCAAGCTACTCTTCTAGTCAGTGCTTGCTCTAAAGAGATGAAATGTGATCCTTGCCCTCAAGAGGATTACAATCGAGTAAAAAGAAATAAGATGTACACAAATAACTTTAATACAAGGCACAATGTGATAAGGATATTATTAATACCAATACTATAGGTATTCTATTCTTTCACAAAATTAGGGTTTCCTACACCTAAAATACTGCATATGATTTTTATTGCCACATGTCAAGGAGGAGAAAGGGGTGCAAGAGAAGGGAAAGATCCAGAGGGAGAAAGAAAAGGATCAGAAAGGAAATGAATAAGAATTTATTAAGTGCTCATTATGTGCCAGGTACTGTACTAAGAGCTTTGCCAATATTACCTCATTTGATCCTTACAACAACTCTGAGAGGTAGGTGCTAATATAATCCCTGTTTTACAGTTAAGAAAACTGAGGCAGACCAAGGTTAAGTGTTTTGCCCAGGGTCATAGAGCTAGTAAGTACCTAAGTAGCACTTGAACTCAGGTCTTCCTGACTCCAGGCCCAGTGCTCTAGGAAAAGGTACAGTAAAATCAAAATGTTCAGTGGAATAAAGGGAGTAGGCTCCTTCATCCCATCAATCCAGAAATCGTCAATTTGACCTCTGAAATATTACTCCTATCTTCTTCCCATAGCCAAGACTTAAGTGCAGTAGAACTTAAGCTTCTTGAGGGGAGGGACCATCCAATTTGTTTCTTTTATCCACAGCACCTAGGAAAATGTCTTGAACACAGAAGGCACTTAATAAATGTTGAATTGAATTGAATATAGGATTGCTCTTTAAAGGACTTTAAAAAATATTTTTATTGAAATCTTTTGTTTTTGTATTTGTTTTTTTTTTTGGATTTTATATTGTTTTTTGTATTTTTGTATTTGGTTTTTGTATTTCCTAAGAACTGTGTATCTTTTTCCTTCCTTTGTAAAGAAAAAAAATTTAAGGAAAATGAGAAAAAATTCAGCAAAACTGATTGATATATCCAAAAAATATGATGTTATATGCAGTGTTCCCACCCCATCAACCCCAACCTCTGCAGTGAAGCAAAGGGAGGTGTCTTCTTTCTCTTTTTTAGAGCCAAGTTCTCTATAATTTTGCAGAATTTATTTTTATTGTTTTATGATTATTCTTTCATATGTATTTGCAATGGACTTTTAATCAGTTTCCTTACCTCTAGTCCTTGCTCACCTCAACCCCCAATCCCTCCTATACACTGTTGTCATGTTGTTTCCTAAGACATATCTCTGATTACTTCTCTACCTTGATGTCCTGCTGATACCTCAAACTCAACATATTCAAAACTGAATTAGTCATCTTCCTTCCGGACATAGATATCTGTTTGTTGGTGGCATAGCTATTCTTCAAGTCACACAAGTTGGAAACTCTAGCTTATCTTTACCTTTCTCCTCTCCCTCAGCCCATATATGCAATCATTTGTTTAACCTTATTTGTTCTACCTATACAATGTCTCTCACATCTGCCCCTTCCTTCCACAATGCCATTATTCTTGTTCAGGCCCTCATCATCTCTCAACTGGAATATTGTGATAGCCTCTTTAACAAGGCTCCTTTTTCTAGTCTCTCCCCTTCCATCCATTCTTCAAATATCTGGCATATTAATTGTCTTAAGTCATGCATCAGACCAAGTCACTCCTCTGCTCAAACACTTTCAATATCTCTCTCTCTCTCTGTTGTCTATTGAATAAAATATAAATTACTCATACTGACATTTAAGGCTCTCACATAAGACTAATCCCAATGTAATCTTTTTTCATACTTCCCCTACTTTGGACCACTCATTGTTCCCTGATCACATCCTAAACTCTTCTTCCTCCATGGATTTGTATAGGTCATCATACATGCCTGAAATGTTTATCTTCCACATCTCATCTAAGGCTTAACTGAGGTGCCAATTCCTCTATAAAGCCTTTCCTGATGGCCCACCCAACCTAAAAGTTTTCTCTTTCTTCAAATTTCCATATAACATGTTGAATGAATTTCTTCTTTGCCCTTACCACATTCTGTTTTGGGGAGGGAAAGAGAGAGGGAGAGAGAGAGAGAGTATATATAGAGTGTGTACATCTATATACATATACACATACATACACATACATATGTTTGTACATAGTTGTTTGCATGTTGTCTTCCCCCTTCCAATTAGATTTTGAGCTCCTTGAGGGCAGAGACTGTATTTTTCCCACTTTCTTTGTATCCCCAGTACTTATTGCAGTGCCTAGCACATAGTAGGTACTTAACAAATAAATGCTTATTGATTTGGCTTGACTTGACATTCTCACTGTAAATGAGACCATTTATGAAAAGAAGATGCAGCTACATGAAAAGCTGGTTGATAGATTCTCCTGTGAGAGGTAAATAAAGGAGCTGGTAGAATTGGTTTTTATCATGCATTCAAAAGCAACAAGAAACATAATTTTGGGGGACTCAGTCATTTTATATTTCAATGCTCATGATAAGCATTTGCAAAAAGACCACCATCAACTAATTAACAAATATAGTCAGGCACTATGCTATGTGCTGGAGTATAAAGAAAAAAGTGAAACAGTCCCTACCCTCAAGAAGCTTGTATTCTCTCGGGACAGATAACATGGACACATATATCTATGTACATGTACATAGCCACAAGGAAGCCAGGAGCACATGATGAGTACAATTGGTGACCAGCCTATGATCATAGTCCTTATAAAAATATGTAGAGTGCTTAGCTGCTGTAATTCCCATATAGCCATTGGAGCACGCATAGACATTCTGTAACTGGTTCTGAGTTGCTAACCACATGGGAAATAGGAGTCTCTTTGATTGACCCTAAAGAGTGGCCTTTGAGACTCAGACCAGCAATAGTCGAGACAAGGGCTATTCCAGCAGAAATTCTGCATTTAGAAGTGAATGTAGTGGTACCAAGGCTATGCAGAAACTGCATTAAGTCTGAGCCCTCTCTCCCAGAGACTGAGATGGTATGGGAGAAAATGCATCACTGAAGCACTGCCCAGAAATCTTTGTGCTTCTGTTCTTGCTAAATTCTCTAAGTAAATATTCTTTTTGTAAAAGATAACGATGTTAATTGGTTAAATGGGAGTGAGATATTAGTCACTGGAGATTAAAATGAGGGAAGGACAAGTAGGGCTTAAGCTAATGGCATTAGAGAAAAGACTCTCCAACTCCTCAGAAGTATCCCTAGATCCCCAAGAAGGCAATATAGTAGGCCTTGTTGTGAGAGAGTGAAACCAGAAAGTGCTGATACATGTTCTCCGCTTACAGCATGCCCTTTCACCAGAATGCCCCCAGACTGAAAGAAGTCAGTTCAACAGAGGAAAGCCAAGATTAACTATGACTTTGCAAGTATACTCCCAGTTCTGGCTACACAGCTAAAGCAAATCAAAGAGGCTCCATTCACCATGTGGTTAGCAGACCAGTACCAACTGCAAGATGTTTCCATATGCTACAAAATCCATTTGGGAATTGCAGAGGCAAACACTCTGCAGATATTCGTAAGGACTAGGATCATTGGCCATTACCACTGCACTTGTAATGCACTCTTGGCTTCATGCTAATTTAGGGTGAGAGGGGACCAGATCCCCATTACCTATTTGCAAAATGTACAAAAAAATACAAAGTAATTTTTGGAAAGAAAGGACTAGGAGGTAGAGGGTTCAAGAAAAAGGTTCACTTCTACTTCATGTAGAAGTGGAATTTCGGCTGAGTTTTAAAAGGAAACAAGAACTTCTAAGAGACAAAGGTGAAGAAAAGATACATTCAAGGTATGGAAAACAGTCAGTGCAAAGGCAGGGTAGATGGAATATCATGTGTAAGGAACAGCAAGAAGGCTGGTCTGGTTGGGTTGTAAAGTGCAGGAAAGAGAGTAATATATAATGAGACTCAGAAAATAGGTTGTTACATCCCAGTCCTAAAGAAGGGTAATGCCAAGGAATGTTTACTTACTGAACAACTGCACTCATTTCACACTCCAGCAAGGTTATGCTAGGCTTCAGCAATATGTGAACCAAGAATTACCAGAAGACCAGGCTGGTTTTCAAAGAAGCAGAGGAACTAGAGACCAAATTGCCAACATTTGCTGGATTATGGAGAAAGAAAGCAAGGAAGTTCCAGAAAAACATCTACTTCTGCTTCATTGACTACACTCAAGCCTCTGACTGTGTGGATCACAACAAAAATGTGGCAAGTCCTCAGAGAGATGGTAGTATCAGATCATCTTACTTGTCTTGCTAGAACCAAACATGGAACAACTGATTGGCTTAAGGTTGGAAAAGGAGTATGACAGGGCTGTATTACCTTATTTATTTAACATATGTAGAGTACATCATGTGACATGCCAGGCTAGATGAATCAAAAGCTAGAATTAAGATTCTGGGAGAAATATCAATTATCTCAGATATACAGATTCTGCCATTCTGATGACAGAAAGTGAAGGATTAAGAGCCTCTTGATGAGGATAAAAGAGGAGAGTATAAAAACTGGCTTGAAGCTTAACATCAAAAAAAAAAACTAAGATGTTGGCAACTGGTTCCATCACTTTCTAGCAAATAAAGGGAGAAGAAATGGAAGCAGTGTCAGATTTTATATTATTAGATTTGAAGATCATTGCAGATGGTGACTATAGCCATGAAATTAAAAGACATTTTCTCCTTGGAAGGAAAGTTATCTCAAATTTGGACAGCTTACTAAAAAGCAGAGACATCACCTTGCCAACAAAGGTCCATACAGTCAAAGCTATAATTCTTCCATTAGCAATGTATGACTGTGAGAATTGGACTATAGGAAAAGCTGAGCACTACAGAATCAATGCTTTCAAACTGTGGAGCTGGAGAAGACTTTTGAGATGCCCTTGGACAGCAAGGAAATCAAATCAGTCAATACTTAAAGAAATTAATTCATACTATTCACTTGAACACTAAAGCTGGAGCTTAAATACTTTGGCCACATAATAAGAAAATGGAACTCATTGTGGTTGTGTGTTAATTGGACTCTGATATTGGGAAAGATTGAAGGGAAAAAGAAAAGAGGATGGTAAAGGATGAGATGGATAGTGTCTTGAAAGCAATAAACATTAATTTGGACAGACTTCAGGAGATATGAAAGATAGAAGGGCCTAGCGTGCTATGGTCCATGGGGTCATAAAGAGTAGGACACAACTGAACAACAGCCAATTTATAAAGTGCTTTGAAAGCCAAACAAAGGAGGCAATAGAGAGCCATTAGAGCTCATTGGTTAGACCTGTATTTTAGGAAAATCTTTTAAGTAGCTATGTAAAAGAATGATTGGAATAGGTTGAGGCTTAAGGCTGGGAAACCAATTAGGAGGTTATTATAATAGTCCAAGAGACAATTAAGTCCTAAACTAGGATGGTGACTGTGTGAGTAAGGAAAAGTAGATGGGTGGGAGAGATATTGTAGAGGTAGGAATGACAAAATTTGGCACCTAATTAGAAATGTAGGATATAAAGGCAAATAATTGAGATTATGTTGAGGTTGCAAACCTGGACAACTGATAAAGTGGTGGTACCTTCAACTGAAATAGAAAATTTAGGAAGAAGGGTAGACTTGGGGGGGGTGAAGAAGAGTTTTGTTTTGGTCCTGTTGAATTCTATTTACCTCGAACATTCAGGTTGATATCTCCAATAGGCAATTTAAGATGTGGCTCAGGAGAAAGATGAGATCTGGATAGATAAGATCTGGGAGTCATCTGCCTAGAGATGACAAAAACTCATGGGAACTGATGATGTGACCAAGTAAGACTGTAGAGAGAAACGAGAACACAGGCCAGAACAGAACTTTGGGGTACGCCCACAAATTAGAGATGTGCATGATGAGCTAGCAAAGGAGACTAAGAAGGAATATCAGTGAAACAAGTGAGAAAACCAAATGAGAGTAGTTTCAGGAAAACCTAGAGAGGAATGAGTATATATAAGAAGTTACTCAATAGTGTCAGATACTGCAGAGAAGTCAAAAAGGATGAGTACTGAGAAAAGGTCATCAGATAGTTAAAAGATTATTGATTAACTTTGAAGAAAGTAGTTTCAGTTGAGCAGTGAATACCAGAGTGAAGAGGGTTGAGAACTGAGTGAGAAGGTCAGAAGTAGAGATGATGAGTATAGACAGCTTGGCTGTGAAACAGGAGAGATCTAAGGTGATAGTTTGAGGAAATAATATGATCTAGCAAGATTTTTTTAAGCGTGGGGTATATTTGAGTGTGTTTATAGACAATAGAGATGGAGCACTTAATTAGAGATTGAAGATGGAGGGAGAAGGAATGATTCTGGGCACAATATGCTGGAGAAAATGGGAGGGTATGAGATCAAGGGTATATGTAGAGGGGTTGGTTTTGGCAAGGTCCAGGACTACGTTATCATCACAACCTGCAGTAAAATGGTGGGGGGTGATGTCAAGGGGTTTTTGAGGTATTAAAAAAGGAGAAAAAGTTCATGGTGAACTCACTATTTTCTCACTAAAATGTGAGGCAAGATCCTTAGTTGAGAGGTTTGGGCAGGGGATAGATAATGAAGTAGGTCTGAAGAGAGAAGAGAATGTTTGGAATAGCCTATATAGGGAGTAGGATATAAAACCAATTAGGGAGAAGTAAAAATTGTGGCTTATGTGCCAACATCAGTTGCAGTGAATGAGGCAGAAGATAAATTATACAAAGAACTCAGTATCTACAGAATTTCAAATTAAATCATTGTGTATCTTAATACTTATGTGGAAGCAAAGGTAATAAGAGGAGAAGTAGGGTAAAAATAAGTTGGGAAATATGGCTCAGGAGTAAGAAACAAGAGAGGCCAAGGACTTGTAGATTTTACAGAAGTCTTACACCTATATATCAAGAGCAATCTTTTGGAGAAGAAAATTGGGAGACACTGGACGTGGCAAGCACCAAATAACATTGCAAAAAATGAAATTGATTATATTTTGACAGAAAACAACTAATTGCCAATGTGGGAGCCATTTCTGAATCAGCTGTCAATGTCAGACAACCTTCATGTTAGATCAAACCAAAATCATTGCCAAATTAGAATAAAAGTGAGAATATATAGCATGAAACTGAGGCAACTCTATCCTGATCTATTGGAACAAGATGTTAAAACTGATAAATGAGAAATGGATAAAAGAACAAGACATCAAATTAGACTATCACTATTTCCTAAAGATGTGTGACAGATTTGAATCAATTGCTACAATGAGGAGAGTGCAAGATCTTAAAAACCCGCTCAGCCAACAAATACTTGATTTCCTTGCCAAGTGGAGCAATATGAGTGCCAAAGGCATCACTGGTTTCGAAGATAAGCTCCTCTAGTGAAATATTATTAGTAATATTATGCAGGGGTGTGCTGGAGCCCCCTTAAACTGGCTCACGAGAGCTGATTGTTAAATTTTCAGTGTGAGCATTTGCATTTCAGAAATCAGCAAATGCAACAAATAAGGGTCTGATTTATTGTTTTGGTTGTCTAGATTTAAGAAAATGATGGAAAAATGTTAATAATGCAGATTAAACTTAAAAGTGTGTCCCATGTACATTTTTTTTTGAAAACCAGTTAAACATTTAACAGCATTCCTCTGAATTACCTCACAAAACAGCAAGAAGCAAGGATGGGAAAACAAGTTTTCAGAAAAGTTCTGAAGAGATCCAATTAAGCCAGAACATCCCAAAGTCATTAAGAATGAAAGTAAAAGGACAATGAACAAAAAAATTAGATGACTTGTGAAGATTTCAATAGCAATCTCTTTTCACCATCAATGACAGTGAAACCACCACATTTGTAGTCTTGCATCACAGTCCCTGATATGTTAGATGAAAAAGTAGAAATGGCTTTAACAAAAGCAAAGATGGAAAGAACAGCTGTATTAGTCCAGGTACATACAGATAAGGTCGGTAAGTCAGTGAACAAGCTTTTATTAAGTTCTTACTGTGTGACACACATTGTGCTAAAGTGCTAGGGATACAAAGAAAAGTAAAAATGCCGTCCCTATCCTCAAGGAACTCTCATTCTAATGAGAGACAACATATAATGACTGTGAACAGGCAAGATATTTGTGTATGGAAGGTAATCTCAGAGCAAAGATTCTAGATGTTGGGGTGGAAAGAATTCAGTGAATGGGAATGCACAGGATAGGATTTGAGTTGAGTAGGTTAGGAGGGAGAGCATTCCAAGCATAGGAGACAGACAATGCAAAGGAATGTAATCGGGAGCTGGAGTACCATGTGGAATAGCAAACAGGCCAATACAGCTAGATCAAAGACTGTATGGAAGGAAGTAAAGTATAAGAATAGAAAGGTAAAAAAGAAAAAAAAAGAATAGAAAGGTAAAAAGTGGCCAGGTAGTAAGGGGCTTCAAAGGCCAGAGGACTTTATATTTTAACTTGGAAGTAATGGGGAAGTTTGAGAGTTTATTAAGGAAGGAGGTAATATGGTCAGACTTGGGTTTTAGAAAAAGTCACTTTGTACCAAGATAAGCTCCAAATGAATACAAGACTTAGACATAAAGTGTAACATCATAAACAAATTAGAGGAACAAGGATAAATTATCCATCATATCTATGAATAGGGGAAGAATTCATGACCAAACAAGAGACAGAGAGAATCACAGAAAGTAAAATGGACAGTTTTGATTGCATAAAATTAAAAAAGTTTTCATACAAACACAACCAATGCAGCTAAAATTCAAAGAGAAGTAAGTAAATGGGGGGAAAATTTGCAACATTTCTCTGATGAAAAAGGTTTCATTTCTAATATTGGGAACTGATTCAAATTTATAATAAGAACCAGCAGTTTTCAGAGGAAGAAATCTAAGTTATCAATAGCCTTATTTAAAAAATACTGTAAATCACTAATTAGAGTAATGCAAATTAAAACTACTCCAAGGTTTCACCTTACATCCCACAGATTGACAAAGTTTACATAAAAAGGAAAATGACAAATGTTGGAAAAATGAGTACATTAATGCACTGTTGGTGGGGTAGTGAACTGACATGGCCATTCTGGAAAGTAAAATGAAACTGTTGAAAACACTATTGAACTGTGCTTACCCTTTGACCTAGTATACTTGCTACAAGTTCAGGACTCCCAAAAAGATGAAAGGAAAAGGACCCATATGTATTTATAGTAGCTCTTTTTTGTAGTAGCAATGAATTGGAAATTTAGGGGATACTCATCAACTGGGAAATTATGAACAAGTTATGGTATATGAATGTGATGGAATGCTATTGAGCTATAAGAAATCATGAAGGAGCTGGTTTCAGAAACCTGGAAAGAGTTGTCTAAACTTCTGCAAAGTGAAATGAGCAGAATCAGAAGAACAATTTATACAATAATAATATTGTGAAGATAATTAGCTTTGAAGAACTTAGGAACTCTGATCACTACAGTGACCAACCACGATGCCAAAGTATTTGTGATGAAATATGCTACTCACTTCGAGATAGAATGGTGATGGACTCAGAGTGCAGATTGAGATATTCCTTTTTTGGACATGGCAATGCAGGAATTTATTTTGTTCAACTAGATATGTTTGTAATAGGGGGTTTGTTTTTCTTGCTTTCTCAATGAAGAGGAGGGTGGCTCCCCTTCTTTCACTGACTGAAAAAAAATTTATTTTTAAAAAGTCCTTTGGCAGTTGAGTATAAGGTGGATTAGAGTGGTGGCAAGTTGGAGAAGTGAGACCAATTAGAAGGCCATTGAGCCCAGGTGAGAGGTGAGGAAGACTAGTATTAGTGTAATAGCTGTTTAAGTAGAGGGAAAGGGACATATATAAGAGATGTTGGGAAGGTAGAAATAATAAGATATGGTAACAAATTGTATATGTGGGTTGAGTAAAAATGAAGAGTCAAGGATATGACTAGGAAAATGGTGGTGCCCTCAAGAATAATATGGAAGTTGGGAAGTGGAAAGGGTTTAAGGGGGACAGATGAATTTTGTTTTGGACATGTTGAGTTTAAGAAGTCTGTACAAGATCCAGTCATCTGCATAGAGATGGTTATTGAACCCATGGAAGCTGATGAGGTCACCAAGTGTCCAGGACAGAGCTTGGCTAAAGATCCAGCAAAGCAGACTGAGAAAGAACGGTCAGACATGGAGAAAGAGAACCAGAAAAGAACACAGTCAACAAAAACCTAGAAAGAAGAGAGTATCCAGGAGGCAATAGTGATCTACAGTGTCAAAGGTTGAAGAGAGGTCAAGAAGACTGCATGTAAAACTCTACCACTTTGAGGATATTGAGATATTTCTTTTCCAGATAACTAAAAGAGGAGGAGGTACCAAATACCTTTAAAGGATCATGGACCTCATTATTATTGAAAACAGGGTTCTGGGAAAAATATTGATAATCATTGGTCAACCAAAGGCTAATGGAGAGTAAAGTAGGTTATGGCATATTACCACTGAAGGCTTGCTCAGGAGAAATGGTTAAACGATATTATCAGGAATCAGACTGAACAAATAGGAGGGCTAGTCATGCTGTAAAAACAAAGGATAACCAGTGGAGACTTTGAGTGTTACACTGAATATCCACACAATGTTAAGAGATTCAGACAAAGGCCCCTCAAGGTGTTTGGTGGACTCCCTATAGAGGATTTAAGGGAGGACATTATTGAGAAAAATCACATGGAATGGGTTGCAGTCTGTACCACTATAGGAAATATCCACAACAATGAGACCATAGAAGCATGGAAGTACCAAAATAAGTATTACCAGAACTGAACATAGCATCTCACACATGGTAGGCATTTAATAAATGTTTAAGTTGAATCACACAATTCACTAGCTCAAAAACCAGTGAGTACCCATTATGGGTACATAGAACCTCCCTGGATGAAATGTTCATAAATTTCCTTTAATGAAAAGCTGTTCCCTGAGTGGAATATCCTCTCTACTGGAAACTATAACCCTTACCCAATCTAAATCAAATCTGTATGTAAATATGGTAAAAGTCTGTATATCCAGAATGTCTAGTTGGGGGAGGGGGGAAGAGAATGATATGGGTAATTTAATATTCTGGTTATCTACATTATTTTTAAAAATTATAATATAGTAAGATAACACTAAAACTAAATGAGTACAATTTTTTAATGAGCACAATTTTTAAATGATTTTACCTTAAACACAATGAACTTCTCTGATATTGAGGTTCTAATATCTGTGGTTCAGTTTCCAGTACCTGTGGTAGCTACTTTATAGGATTATTGTGATGCTTAAATAATATAGATATATGTAAAGTATTTTGTAAATTTTTAAGTCTTATGCAAATATCAGTTATTATTATTATAAGACTATGGGTATAGAAAATTATGTTAGATCTGTACTGACCCTACTACTGTAAGATCACCAAGTTAGACAAGAACGGACTGTCACCACTAATTCTGATTCTCTTCTTCCTAGCTCCTCATTCTCTTCTGCTCCTCTTACTCCTAGTGTCTTTACAGTATACCCATGAAATGAATTGCTCCCTTACTTTTAATTTTTAAATCTTGACATGACCTAGGATTTCACTGCAAGAAAGCTTACCCTCACCTTCACCCTTAAGAAACTTAAAATCAAGTCAGAGACAACATGTACATGCATAAATAGATATGAAATAAATGCAAGGTAATTTAGTAGGGGGGGCATGAACAGCTAGGGGAAGGGGAATGAGGAAGGCTAGAAAGACTTCAGGTTGAAGGTGATACTTGAAATGAGTTTTGAAGGAAAAGGAGATAGAGTGCAGTATGAGGAACAGAAAAAAGGCCAATTTGACTGGACCACAGAGTTTATGAAGGGAAATAATGTATAATGAGGCCAGAAGTTAGGTTGGGAACAAGTTGCAAAGGCTAAATGCTAAACATTTAAATGCTTAAATGCTAAACAAAGGAAGTTTGTATTTGATCCTAAAGATAAAAGGAGCCGCTAGAATTTATTGACTAAGTAAAATGGTTAGATCTGTGCTTTAGGAAAACCACTTAGGTATTTATATGGAGGATGAATTATAAAGGGGAGAGATAGGAAGCTTGGGAACTAATTAAAAGGTTATTACATTTGTGAAATGATAAGGGCGTGAACCAAGGCGGTAAGCTAAGAGGAAGCCTATACAGAGGCTGAAGCTAGGATGTCAAGTTTGGGGGATAAATAGGCCAGTTTGGCTATAACATAAAGTATGTGAAAAGTAATGTGAAATTCAGAAAGCTATATTGGAGGCACAGTTTAAAGGGCTTTAAATACCAAGGGGAGGAGTTCGTCTTCTGTTGTAGAGGCTGTAGGGAGACACCAAAGGTGAGTCTTAAGCAATAAGGTTAACATGGTCAGACCTGAATTTTAGAAAAATTATTTCTGCACCAGAATGTAAGATGAATTAGAGAGGGAAAAGACTGGAAGGTCAATTAGAAGGTTGTTGCAATTATCCAAGTGCAAGGTGATTGGGGCCTAAACAAAGATCATTGCCATGTAAGTGGAGAGAAGGGAAAGAACAGGAGAAATGTTATGAATGTAAAATCATAGGAATCTAGGATCATAGATCCTGTCTCAACAGAGTTGGTAGCTGATTGCACATGGGAAGAAGATTGGGAAGAGGGAAGAGTCAAAGATTACAGAGGGAAGAGTCAAGGTTAAAATTTCCAGTGCAGAGAAGTCAGGAAAAACATTTCCTGTCTTGGCTCAAATAGACTTAGTTCAGGACCTACTGTGATGGCAAACCTGGATGAAATGGTTGGGCAATGACAACTTGCTCTTTCCAACAGTGGAATAAAACCCTGTGGTGGCTTGCCTGGGTGTTCCTTTGACATGATAACAACAAACCTGAAGTCCCTGAGCTAAGGTGCTTCATAAGCTATGCCAGCAGAGCCAATTTGTGATTATAATTGAGTTGTTAGAAACAGAAGACTATATACTCTGTCAAACGTGTATCTTGCTATACTTCTGTGTTTCCTGCCCATTAGTATCCTTGTAAAAGTTCCTTTTACTTTAGCCAATATAGGTAGGAGGCAGTCTGATATATTGGAAAGAGTGTTAGATTCAGTTTCAGAACACCTGGCTTTGAATTCTGGATTTGCCACTCATTAACTGAATGACCTTAGTCAAAACAGTTTATGTTCTTTTGGAACTCAGTTTCCTGATCTGTAACATGAAGGGGTTCGACTACATAATCCGTAAGGTCCCTTCCAAAGCACAGTGTTTTGCACATAGTGAATGCTTAATAAATACTTCATTTATTCATTGCAACTCTAAAATCCAATGATTGGCAATTAAGTAGATAGGAAGAGCCATGTAGAGAGGCAGCTTGGCATAGCAGATAGAAAGCTGGCCTCTAAGGCCAGGAAGATTTGGGTTCAAGTCCTCCCTCCTTTATATACTGGCTTTGTAATCCATGGCAAGTCACTTAACCTCTCGGTTACTCCAGCCATTCCACAGGACTATAAATTGCACTGGTGGAGAGAGTTCCTCACCAATAGATGCAATGTTGTCCACAGAGAGCAACAAGCAGGGCAATTTAATTAGAAGGTAGTGTTTGTGAAGGAGAGTAATACACAGTAAACCTTGACGGGTAAGTTGGGACCAGATTGTGAGTGGCTTTAAAAGCCAAATAGAGAGCTGAGTGGGGAGGGAAGGGGAAAAAAAGGAAAAAAAAGAAATTTACACAATAGCTTTGTTATATATTTAAAAGGAATAGCACATTGTACGTAGTAAATTTGCAGTCTCATGTGCAATCGTCTTTTTTTAAAATTATACTATGTTATGGAAGTACTTGTTTTATTCCATAAATTAAAAATAAAAAATAAACTTAAAAAAGCCAAATTGAGGAGGTTGCCTTTTATTCCATAAGCAAAAGGACACCAGTGGAGTTTTCTGACTCATCTGGATGGATCAGTGCATTAATGATATCAGTTTGGCAGCTGTGTGCAGAATATGTGGAAGAGGAGTGAGCCTGGAGGTAGGAAGACCAATTAGAAGGCTATTTTAATAGTCTAGTCAAGTAGTAATAAGAGCCTAAACTAGGGTAGTAATTGTATAAGGGGAAAGCAGGGGATAGATGCAAAATTTATTGTGAAGGTCAACTGACTGAAGATGACAGAGAAGGTGAGGGAAGAATCCAGGATGATTCTAAGATTGTAAACCTGAATGACTAGAAGAACAATGGTGCCCTCAACAGAAGTAGAGATGTTAGAGATAGAGGAGGACATGGATGAAAAAGCACGTTGTTAAATATAACATGAAGAAAAGATAAAATACACTTGGAAGGAATTCTGGTAATAGGACACTTTCATTTATATTTTTAAAAATCTCGATCTTTAAAAATGCTATCCATTCCCAGAGAAAGAATTGATGGAGTCTGAAATCAGATAGAAACATACTTTTTTTACTTGCTTTCTTTTTGGGGGGGGGTTGGTCTATGTTTTCTTTTACAACATGATTAATATGGAAATATGTTTTGCATGACGACACATCTATTACCTATATCGAAGAGAATTTTAGAGAGAATTTGGAACTCAACATTTTGAAAATGAATGTCAAAAATTGTTTTTACATGTAGTTGGGGAAAAATAAAATACTAAATAAACAATTTTTAAAATAAAAAGAAAAGAATGTTTAAAATAAATACATAATTTTTAAAAAGATAAATAAAATCTTGATCTTTACCAAAGAAAATAGCATACCAGAAATTGAAATAGACAATATAGAGAATGAAAGGAAACTGGCCCAAAAGTGAGGAAGGCCTTTCAGAAATAAGTCAACCAGTTAGATTAGTTCAGTTCTAGATGTCATGGGATACCATTTTAGTATAATGGAGCTGCAGCAACTCCAAGCTGGACTTGGAGTCAGAAGAACTGAGTGTGAGAATAGGCTGTTGTGACCTTGGGCAATAATAACAACAATAATAATAACAATAACATATGCATATTGATCTTTTAGGTTCGAAGCCTTTGCCACTTATTAGCTGTAAGCAAGTCACTTCCCCTCATCCTGTGGTTCTCTTGAATTGCAACCAGGGCTACTAACTATAATTTTAGAGAATTTGTAAAGTATAGAAAATGGGGTTAAAACAATCAGAGACAAACTAATATATGTGGTGTAGAGGATAAAGAACTGAGCTTATAATTAAGAGATCTGTTTCTTGTCCCAACTCTGTCCCTCACAAGCTTCAGGGAAATTATTTCACTTAACTGGATCTCAGTTTCTCATCTGTAAAAAAAAAAAAAAAAGTTGGGGGGCAGCACTCAACTACTAGATAATTTCTAAGTCATGTTGGTTGGCAGAGGCTAGTCATTTCCAGCTCTAAACTCTATGATTCTATAAGATAATATTGGTTAATTACCCACAGAGCTGTCAGTGAATTTTATCTCCTATGACAGAGTGATGGACAAGAGCAGATTAGGAGAATAATAATAGTTTACATTTGTGTAGCCTTACAAAGTGCTTAACGCAAATCAACCCAGTAAGGCAGGTAGGCAGGTATCATTATTTCCATTTTACAAATCAGGAAAATGAAGCTCAGAGAGTTGATGTGACTTGCCTAGGATCACACAGGAATAAGTGCTAAAGCAAAAAGGGCTTCTGATTCCAAGTCTAGAGCTCTTGCCACCTTAAAATGTGGTTTCCCTGAAGCATTCAATTCAATTCAATTCAACTGACAAGTATTAAGTGTCTACTGTGTTCTAGGCATTGAGGGAGATTAGCTAGAATACAGGTTCTTCCAAGATACTCTGTGAGTAGTAAAACACCGAGTATAAACTTTAGTGAGGTTTTCATTGTTATTTTAAATAACATTTTTTTAAAGAAAAGGGAAAATTTGCACAAGACAATAAAACTCTTAATGAAGTGCAAACTAGCTGAAAGGTTAGACTCTAAAAGCTTTGCTTCAGTATCAACCCAAGAGAATATTATGTTTTTTGGCAGAGGCTGGGCTTTATTCCAATATTACTGTGTATTTTTTTAGGACCCTCAGTGATGGAATAAAAACCCAGTCCCTAAATTTTAAGATGCTTTCCACATCAAAATGTAAGGAACTAAATTAAGAAAATAAGGTGGATGCCCTGGAGAAAGAAAGGCAAACATTAGAGCTTTAAAGTAGGAGAATATAGAAGAAAAATCTCCAGGGGACAAGAGTGAAACATCTTATGGAGATGAATCAGCAATGCTGGGTTGCTTACAAAATGAAAAATCTACCGGGAATATAGAAAATCAGAACTACAAGGTAATGCTCTTGTCATAGTCAGCATCATTTAGCCATTTCAGAAAATGGTAGTGTTCTGGCCCCCATAGTTCAAGAGGTATATTTAAATTTGGAAAGGGTTCAGGAGAAAACAGTAATGAAAAAGGTAAAAACCAAAACCTGTTTCTGTGCCTTCCATAATTCATTTTCCCCAAAGATGAGAATGCTAAATGGAGCTTAATAATTATTTTCAAATTTACAAAGAATTATTATATAGAGGACAGTGACCAGCAACTGTTCTTCATCTCTGGGAACAGAATCAGAAGAAATGAATTGGAATGACAGATTTTGGATAGAGGTAATTTCCTGATGGCCAGAGTTATTGAACATTGATGACAAAGAGAACAGATGACCCAAGAAGCTGTGTGATTTTCTTCACTGTAGTCTTGAGGGCAATAGAAAATAGATTTTCGTCTGCTTAAAATGGCTTAGGTATGTTCTTGTCAGGAGGTAGAGAGATGAATTAGATGTGATGTCCTCTCAAGGTCTTTTCTAGGATTTTGTTTAACCCAGATTTGGAGTCAGAAGATCCGAGTTCAAAACTTGCCTCAGATATTTACTTCCTGTGTGACCTTGGGTCACTTAAGCTGCCTAGACCTCAATTTCCTCATCTGTAAAATAATGGGGATGGACTAGTTGGCCTATGAGGTCCCCATACTAGGATCAGTTTCTCCAGAAATTTAAAATATTCTGAGAAATGGGGGGAAAACAACCTAATGAAGGGGTGGCAAATAATGGCAAGTGCCCTGAGTGCCCAGTAAGTATACAGTGTCATTCATTCATTGTTTCATAATGTAGTTTCAAATGGAGAGGTCTGGGGTTTTGTTTTTGTTTGTTTTCCCTCTCTTAACTGAGCTAATGAAAGCAGAGCCAGGTCTGCAACAAAATAGAGAAGGACAAACTCCTCTCCCCAGATTTTTCTACTGGAATATAAAGCCTTGGAGGTCAAGGACTACTTTTTTTTTTCATCTTTTTTTGATCTGCTTCCTTTCTCTATTCCCAGTCTATTGCCGTGCACATAGTAGGTTCTCAATGAATTTGTTGAACTGAATTGAATTGATTCACACAGGGTCACCCAGAAACAAGCCACTGCAATGAAAAATCTTTCCAACCAAAGCTAGCAGAGAACAGAAGATACATGGGAAAAAATGAGGACAGGCACAGAGAATGCTGCTGTTGCTACTACCGCAGGGAGTGTTCCCCACTCCCCCACCCCCTCCCGAGATGTTCTTCGGGGGTGGGGCTGTGAAGGAGTCTTTGAAACCACCTCCAATCTGGCTCCTCCACAGTCCTCACATCACCTCTGTCACAATCCCTGTTTCCTTCACCTAAGGGAGACTCTTAAGGAGGAGGGATGGGGGGGCAAAGGAGTGAGAAAGAAAGAGAAAGGGAGAGGTCACTAATTTAGAATATCAATGAGCAATTTAGGAGTTGGATCCATCAGCAGTGAAGTCCTAAAACAAGGATCCCTTTCCGAGGATGCCCGTTATCTTGGCTGTTAGCTGGTTGATGAGTGTATCTTTCTTTATAGCTTTATGTTAATCTAACAGAATCTATTAGTATCATGTATCTCTTGATATATCTATGCCACCTCCCTTCCCTTGCTCATCACTTGTATCAGGGATATTGATCCATGCATCTGGAGTCTGCTTCCTTCTTTTCACTGTATCTACAAAGATCCATTGGTCTCTCTCCATCTGCATTTATAGCCTGGACCTGTGCTCCAAGTCTCTGTGGAATATAGGGCTGAGCAATATTAACCTCGTAAAAAAGAAAATTCTAGGATGCTGCTGTGCTTGCAGTTATAGGCCAGTGCAGTGGCTGCTCAACCCTCTCCCTTCTACCACTCAGCCCCGGGAGCTCCCTCAAGTGGTGCAGGGCAACTCGGAAGGGGGGCGAGAGAAGGGAGGGGATTACTGGTAGATAAGGACACCCCATGAAGAGGACACCTTGTAGTATTAAATCAAAAAAAAAGGGTGGCCCGGTGGGATTCTGGGGAAAGGAGATGGGCCGCGCCCTGCCCTTCCTTACCGCAAGGGAGGCGGGGGAGTGGAGTATGCGACTAGACACTGCAAATGCGGGGCCGCTCCCCATTCCTTTTCTCCCTTGCAGCTTCCTCACCCTCATTTTGAATTTTCTCCTCCTTTCACCTTTCCCCAACCTACTCCGATTTCTCACCCTGCTATTTCAGGGCATCCAGATCCTGAGGTTCTGATCAACCTTTCTCCAGACTTTCTACCTCCGAATAATCCGTAGTAAGCAAAGATGCTCTTTTTCCTCCTGACCCCAGGCTGTTCTACCCCTTTTTGCTTCTCTAGACCCTTTTGCCCTACCAGGCAAGTCTTCACACTGGCCCCTCCAGGGGTTTCTCTGCCTGGTTGACTGGCAGCGGAACCTGACTCTCGATCAGGGAGGGGAAGCAACTGAGAATGGAAACACAAAAATAGCATCTATTTCTATACGTCTTTATGGTTTTACAAAGTGTTTTGCATAAAACACTCCTGTTAGGTAGATAATACAAGGGTAATTATCCCATTTTACAGATGACGAAACTAAGGCACCGAGGGGTTAAGTATTTTGCCCAAGGTCACACAATAAGTATAGGATGCAGAATTGAAATTTCGTTCCAATCTGGTTCCAAGACCAGCACTCTTTCTAGTATAAAAAACAAAATCTGAAAACATCCAGCCTGGATGAAGACAATAGCAGCTACGGTTTCCTCTCTCCCCACCCACCCAACCCCGCCCAGCCGCCCCTTGAAAAGCCTATGGCTCCCTCTGCAAAGGCTAGAAGCCACTGAATTCTGAGGGATGTACAGACGCCTACCGGATACGGTGCTAGCCATGGTGCTGGGCGTTCAGGCTCTGCGAGGTTATGGGGCTGAAGGAAAAGCTGCGGAGGCCCAAGACGCAGGTGGCTGCAGAGATGGGAAGCTGCTTGCTGTAGGCTCGACTGCTGCAATGCTGTGGAAAAGAGCAAAGAGAGAGCCAGCGACTCAGCTCTAGGGGGCTGCAGCCATCCAGAGGGAGGGGAGAGAGGAGGGAGGGAGGAGGAGGGGGGAGGGCGGAGGAAGGGAGGAAGAAAGGAGGGGCCAAGAAGTGGAAAAGGAAGAGTTGAAGGAAAAGAGGGGTCATCTATTCAGAACATCAATGGGCAGATCAAAGCAAGTTGCTCTGAGGTTCTAGTCATTCCTTCTAAAAACTGCCTTCCTTTGCTCCTGATGCCATGGAAGCTGCCTGTAGTAGGAAGGAAAGAAAGGCTGTCTTATACAGTCAGAATGGACAGCTTTTCTTTTTAGAAAACGCCCTTATTTCTACCCTCCCTCCTCTATTGTAGATGGACCAGCCTGAAAAGTTCAGCCCCTCTGCCTCCTCCATTGATGAGGGGAAAAAATAGGTGAGAAGGATGTTGTGGGTTGTTTGTTTGTTTTAAATTTGGCTGTTTGGAAGAAATTCAGGGTTTTTAAAAAATAATTATTTACTTACTGCTTTGCAGATTCTCTGAAAATGTAATATAATCATCATAGTAAAAAATTTAGAGTTGGGTGGGATCTAAGAGGCCATTTAGTTCAACCCTCTCATTTTGCAGATGAGGAAATTGAAACCCAAAGAGATTAAATAACTTACACAGAACCAGAATTTGAACCCATGTTCACAGACTCCAAATCTTGTACTCTTTCTACTGCACTAAAAAGAAGAGTAAGATTACATACTGAGGGGCTGGAGCTGGTGCTGAGCTAGGAGGAGATAGGAATATATGAGGTGCGAAATGGGGTCAAAGGGGTTCATTAGATTCTTTTGAACTTTTCCCCAAAGTAAAATAACTCAAAATTCTATAGTTATTTGAAGCTGCTCAAAATATCAAGAAATTGTAAATCTATTATTCTCTATCCCCTATCCCACATCTGGAATAGGACACTACTCAGTCAGTCAATAAGAATTTAGTCAGTACCTACTATGTGCCAGGCACTGTGCTAAATGTTAGGTATACAAAGAAAGGTAAAAGATAGTCTCTTCCCTCAAAGGGCTCACAGTCTAATAGTGGAGACAACATGCAAATGACTGTGTACAAATGAGCTATATACAGGATAAACTGGAAATAATCAATTGAGGGAAGGAGCTAGAATGAAAAGAGATGGAGAAAGATGGGGTTTAAACTGGGACTCCATGAAAGGCAAGGAAGTCACAAGATAGGATGAAAAGGGAGAGCAATCCAAGCATGGGGGATAGCCAATGAAAATACTTGGAGTTGGGATATAGAGTGTCTTGTTGAGGAACAACAAGAAGGCCAGTGACACCAGATTGCAGAATTCAGAGTTTGTGGAGGGGAGGTTGCATAAGGAGTAAAAAGATTGGAAAGGTCTGGGGGGAGGCAGGTTATGAAAGACTTTAAATGTCCAACAGGGGATTTTATATTTGATCTTTGAGGTGATAGGGGACCACTGGAGTTTATTGAATGGGGATGGGGGTGGGGGGTATGTGAAGTGACATGGTCAGACTTCTACATTAGGAAGATCACTTGAAAAACTAAGTGGAAGATGGAGTAGAGTGGGGAGAGACTTGTGTCAGGCAGACATTTGCGATGGCCATGAGGGCCTGTACCAGGGTAGTACTATTATCAGAGGAGAGAAGGTGGCATATATGAGAAATGTTACAAAGGTAAAATTAGCGGGCCTTGACAACAGATTGGATATGAGGGAGTGATCCCCCATATTCACAGGACACAGTACTGCATGTACTGTGTCTCATAGTTTATTAGACATACCTCACAGGTGGAGCCTTGAGTCACAGCTAGACAGTCTTATTCCCAAATTCTTAGTGCAGTCTCAGCAAGAGCTCACTGCCTGTACCAGAAGGAAATAAAGGCAGCCAATTCTGGACACCAGCATGGAGATCTTGTCCCTTCTATTTTTATACAGCTCATTTGTGAGAACATGTTCCTAGAGCTTCCTGATGAAAGGAAATGACATGAGATACAGAGGCTCTCTTATCATCCTGGGTCCTAAGGTAAATAATAATTTGAAAGAAATAAGGGGGGATGGACTGGGTCCAGGATAGACACACACACACACACACACACACACACACACACACACAGAGGCATAGAGAGAAGGAAAGAGAGAGAAGGAGAGAGAAAGTTAGTTCCTTGAGGTAGGAATGGTTTTTATTATTTTCTATATCCCCAACATCTAGCACAGTGCCTGGCACGTAGAAGGCGCTTTATAAATGTTTGTTCATTTTAATTGAATTCACTTTACTGTCCCCCAACTACCTGGCCTCCCAGTCCATTAACCTCCTCAACTCCCATGACCTTCATATCTATTCTTATCTCATTTACCCATAAAGATGGTCATACTTGAGACCTCACCATTATCCAAAACTGTTCTATCTCTGTGATCTTAAACTCTAGAACTCTCCATTTCTGATCAAAATCTTCTATCCTCCCACCTCTCCCACTACCACATTCCTTCTAAGCCTGCTCTCTGTTTTCAAAGCCTCCAGTCTCTTGGTCATTCCCTGTCTTCCTTATCTATCAGCCCTTTCCCCATATGGCCTCGTGTTCATACTTTCACAGTCTTGACCCTATAGTTAACCAGTTCAACTATGCACTGTCCTTCATCCTTGAATCCTTGCCCACTTATCCTTTTGCCATTTACATTCTCAATTATGGATCACACTGCCACCATCTACCTTCTCTACTCCTACTTATGATGTCATTTTGGTCTTCTTTGAGAACAACAAACAACTACTTCTACCCCCAAGCTGTTGAATAAGAAGTCATAAAATCTAGTGACTTGGGAGTACAAATTCATGTGATAGAATTCAATTGGGCCTTCACTGATAAATACTAATATTTTTTAGTCAATTCCTTTTCACTATGCCACTCCCTAATCTGGCTATTTGAAAATTTCTTCTTATTCAGGCTCCTAAAGACCCTCGCATACCACCTTTTTTCTCATCATATGATCTTGGTTCCATTATTGAGAAAATGATGCTTCCTGTCATGAACTATCTCAACTCCCCTACTGTACCCACCAAAACCCCTCTTTCCTCTTTACACATTCTCTCTTTGCTTCAATCTCTGAGGAAGAGGTAACCTTCCTCTTTGCCAAGACCAGCTCCTCCATTTGTACCTTGGACTCCATCCCTTTCTACCCCCACCCCAAAAGAGTCACCTCATTGCCTATCAATCATCAAGCATTTATTCAGCACTTACTATATGCCAGGCATTGTGCTAGGTACTGGGGATACAAAACCAAAAATGAAAGGAGTTTCTGTTTGAGGGAAACAAAATATGTGTATACACACACACATACATACACACATACATATATATATATATACATATATATATACACACACATATGTAAATGCAAAATACATACCCAGTAAATATAAAGTAATTAGAAGAGCACAATAAGGAGAATGGGCCATGGAAGGCTTTCTGTAGGCAGTGGCATTTGAGCTGAGTTTTGAAGGGAGCTAGGGATTCTATGACGTGGAGGTGAGGAATGAGTACATTCTGGGAATGGAGGACAGATGGCAATGCTTGGGGGTCTGGGGGGCATAGTGGAAGGACAGATGGTAAGGCCCAGTGGGTGGGAGGGTGTAGTTGCAGGGCAGATGGTATGGCCTGGTGATTCTCCACTTACAGGAAGAATTGTAGTTAGTGATTCTCTGTTCCTATAAGTGGCACAGTCATCTTTGCTTGGCAAGAGGATGAAGATGAGTTAAAGGGACACAGCTCACCATATTGAAGTAGGGCTGAGGATTGCAGTGAGTTGGGATCCTGAGTTCCAGGGGTGTGTTGGTAAGTGTTTAACAATCTGCTTTCCAAAAAAAAGGTATCCATGACAAACTTTTAAGCTTAATCTGCATTATTAACTTTTCCCCCATCACTTTCCTAAATGTAAAGAATCAAAAAAAATAATAAATTAAGCCCTGATTTTTAACCTTTGCTGATTTCCAAGAAATAAAATGCTCACATTGAAAAATTAACAATCACTTCTCAAGACTCAGTTTGAACTGACTCCAGCACACCCCTACAGCACATTCCCCCATAAGGGTGGAGATAATGGGGTCAGCAGCCAAACAAGAGAGGGAAAGGGAATTGGAACATTCATAAGAAGACTGGGGGAGAAGGGCTTTCTAGGTGCCTGCTTCTGCTGGAAGGGCAAATAGGCAAGCTAGCGGAAGCTGGAAGTGGGAGAGAAAAATAATGAGTTCTATTTGTTAAGATTGTTATGTTAAGATTGAGGTGGGGGAAGAGAAAACAAAAAAAAATTGAGATGCCTTCTCTCTTTTCTCTCATCTTCAATTTCTTTCTCTCTCTCTCTCTCTCTCTCTCTGTCTCTGTCTCTCTCTGACTACTGTCTCCTTTCCCAATTCCTATAAATATTCTCATGTCTACCCTATCATAAAAAAAAATCACTTTGCTCTGCTGTTCCCTCAAGCTATTTTCCTATATCTCCTCTCTTTCACTGCTACACTGAGTCATCTATAATTACTGCTTCCACTTCCTAATCACCTTCTTACTCTCTAATCCCTTGCAATCTGTCTATTCTACTGAAATTGCTTTCTTAAAGATTACAAATTATCCCTTAAATGATAACTCCATTAGCCCAGGGGTGGGGAACCTGTGACCTCAAGGCCTGCCTTTTGACTGAGTCCAAGTTTTACAGAACAGATCCTTTTATTAAAGGGATTTGTTCTGTGAAGTTTGGATTCAGTCAAAGGGCCACACTAATGATTAGCTTTTTCTCCATCCTCACCATCATTGAGGTTACTAGGATTTGACATTGTTGACTGACTCCTCCTACTGGATATTGTCTCTTTCCTTACTTTTTTCTCTTACCTATTTGACTATGCCTCAGTTTGCTTTGCCCTAGCACCAAGCATCGTATCAAATTTTAAGTGCCTGCTATGTACCTAGAACTGTGCTGAGCTAGAAATAGGAAAAAAGCCAAAACCTGTCCCTGAATTCAAGGAGCTTGCATTCTTATAGAGGAGACAACATACAAATATCTATAAACATAGAAGGTATGTTGTTGTTCGGTTGTGTCCGACTTGTTGTGACCCAATTTGGGGTTTTCTTGGCAGAGATACCAGAGTGGTTTGCCATTTCCTTCTCTGTTCATTTTACAGATGAGGAAACTGAGGCAAACAGGGTTAAGTGACTTGCTTAGGGTCATGCAGCTAGTAAATGTCTGAGGCCAAATTTGATCTCAGGAAGATGAGTCTTCCTGACTCCAGGCCCAGCACTCTATCCAGTGTCACCTAGCTGCCCATAGAAGGTTTATACAGAGAAAGGTAATCTTGGGGAGGAAGGCACTAGTAGTTGGAGGGAGTAGGAAAGCCTCCTGCACAATGTGGGATTTAACCTGAGTCTTTAAGGAAACCAGAAGAACTAGGAAGTGGAGGTGGGGAAGTAGAGCATTCCAGGCATGAGGCACAGCTGGTGCAAAGGGGCAGAGTAGGGACATGGATGAGAAACAAGTAGAATACTACATCATGGAGTACATAGAGAGATGAGAAGTGCAAGATGACTGGAAAGGTAGGAAGGGTCCAGGTTATAAAGAAAATAATTATTAAGAAAATGCCAACTAGACAAGTTTATATTTGATGCTTTAGGTAACAGGGAGTCTCCACAGTTTGTTGAATGATGGAGGGAGAGGGTCGGACCTGGGCTCTAGAAAAGTCACTTTGGATAACAGAAGGGGGCGGAACCAAGATGGCAGAGTAAAAGCAGTGACTTGCTTGAGCTCCCCCCAAGCCCCTCCAAATACCTATTTAAAAAATGGCTCTAAACAAATTCTAAAGCAGCAGAACCCACAAAAAGACAGAGCAAAACAAATTTCCAGCCCAAGACAGGCTGGATGGTTGATCGGAAAGATATATCGTGCCAGGCTGGGAAAGGAGTGCAGTTTGACATGGGCACACAGGCCGCAGCGGCCCTGGAGCAGGCCTTGGAGGACTGAATCTCGGGTAGCTGTGGCGTTTTCCAGACTTCTCAACCCATGAATGCCAAAGACAACTTGGAAGATCAGTGGGAAAAGTCTGTGTCAGCGGGGAGAGAGAGAAGCTGGTGGTCTCAGCTCCAGTCCCTGACCTTGGTGGGGGCAGCAGCTGCCTCCTGAGCTTCAGGCCCACAGACTGAGGGGGAATCGAGTGGCTGATCAGAGGGGGATTGCAGGGATCTCTCTGCTGGTGCAGGATTCTCTTGCTTTGCCAGTGCTTGGATCTGGGTCACAGTTCTGGGTGGCGGTTCTGGGGCGAGGAGGACCGCTGGCATGGTGGAGCTTGTAGTGGCTGTGGAGAGGAAACCCTCCTCACAGTTCCAAGACAGAAAAGAGTGCTCATAGACCAGAGCACAGGCCAGGAAAGGAGTAAACACCTCGCCCTTGATCATACCACCTTGGAAGAACTGAAAATTTACAGGTCGCTAGAAGTATCTGAACACCACTGCACAAAACCCCTGAAGCTTGGGACAGTACATTCTCCACACTGGAAACAGACTCCTACCTTAACAAAGAGTTTACAACTCAAGTAATTGGCCAGGATCATGAGCAAGCAGCGCAAAAAGAGTCAGACTATATTATCTTACTTTGATGACAAAGAAGATCAAAACATACAACCAGAAGAAGACAATGAAGCCAAAGCTCCTACATCCAAAGCCTCCAAGAAAAATATGAATTGGTCCCAGGCCATGGAAGAGCTCAAAAAGGATTTTGAGAAGCAAGTAAGAGAAGTAGAGGGAAAACTGAGAGTGATGCTAAAGGAGACCCCAAAAAATACTGAAGAAAATAACACCTTAAAAAATAGCCTAATCCAAATGGCACAAGAGGTCCAAAAAGCCAATGAGGAGAAGAATGCCTTTAACAGCAAACTTAGCCAAATGGAAAAGGAAGTCCAAAAGCTTACTGAAGAAAATCCTTCCTTAAAAATTAGAATGGAGAAATTGGAAGATAGGGACAATTTGAGAAATTAAGGAACTGTACCACTAATCAAAAGGAATGAAAAAATAGAAGAGAATGTGAAATATCTCATTGGAAAAACAACTGACCTGGAAAATAGATCCAGGAGAGAGAACTTAAAAATTATTGGACTATCTGAAAGCCATGATCAAAAAAAGAGCCTAGACATCACTTTCAAGAAATTATCAAAGAAAACTTCCCTGATATTTTAGAACCAGAGGGCAAAATAGAAATTGAAAAAATCCACTGATCACCTCCTGAAAGAGATCCCCAAAGGAAAACTCCTAGGAATGTTGTAGCCAAATTCCAGAATTCCCAGGTCAAGGAGAAGATATTGCAAGCAGCCAGAAGGAAACAATTCAGGTACTGTGGAAACACAATCAGGATAACACAATATTTAGCAGCTTCTACATTACGGGTCTGGAGGGCATGGAGTATGATATTCCGGAGGGCAAAGGAATTAGCACTACAACCTAGAATCACCTACCCAGCAAAACTGAGTATAATCCTTCAGGGTGAAAGATGGTCATTCAATGAAATAGAGGACTTTCAAGCATTCCTGTGGAAAAGACCAGAGCTGAATAGAAAATTTGACCTTCAAATACAAGACTCAAGTAAAACATGGAAGAGGTAAATAGGAAAGAGAAATCATAAGAGACTTATTAAGGTTGAACTGTTTACATTTCTTCAGGAAAAGAGAATATTTGTAACTCATGAGTCCTTTGTCAGTATTAGGGTAGTGGGAGGGAAAAAAATTATATGTTTGTATAGCTAGATAGAGGACACAGGGTGAGTTGAAGATGAAGGGGTGATATCTGGAAAATAAAATTAAGGAGTGGAAGAAGATTATACTGGGAGAAGGAGAAAGGGAGAAGTAGAATGAGGTAAAATATCTCACATGAAACAGACAAGAAAAGGCTTTTACAGTGGAAGGGAAATGGGGGAAAGTAAGAGGGAATGAATGAATCTAATTCTCATAGAATTTGGCTTAAGGAGGGAATAACATACACTATGGGGTATGGAAATCTATCTTACTCTACAGGAAAATAAAGGGGGAAGGGGACAAGAGAGCAGGGGGTTGATAGAGGGGAGGGCAGATTGAGGGAGGGGATAATCAAAAGGAAACACTTCTGAGGAGGGACAGGATCAAAAGAGAGAATAGAATAAATGGGGGGTAGGATAGGATGAAGGGAAATATACTTAGTTTTTCACAACAGGAATACTATGGAAGTGTTTTGCATGACTACATATCTATAACGTGTATCGAGGTGCTTGCCTTTTCAATGAGAGTGGGTGGGGAGGGAGGAAGGGAGAAAATTTTGTAACCCAAAGTTTTAAAAACACTTGTTAAAAATAAAAAAATTAAAAATTAAAAATAAATTAAAAATAAATTTTTAAAAAGTCACTTTGGCAACTGAGTGGAGAATATATTGGAGTGGGGAGATATTTGAGGCAGGAATACTAATTAGAAGGCTTTTCAAATACTGCAGAAAGGTCAAGGAGGATGGGAATTGAGAAAAGGCCATTGAATTTGTTAGTTAAGTGATTGTTGTTAACTTTATAGAGAGCATTTTCAGTTGAATGATAAGGTCGGAAACCAGATTACCAAAGGTTTAGAAGAGAAAAAAAGAGGAAGTAAAACAGCTTTCTCAAGGAAATTAGCCATAAATGGAAGGATAGACTTAGGATGATAGCTACAGAGGATGGTAGGAGGAAGGGAGGGTTTTTTTTTAAAGGATGGCAAAGATGATATGTTTGTAGGCATCAGGTAAAGAGCTAGCAGGTACAAAGAGACTGAAGATAAGAGAGTCAGGATGGTTGTGGTGGCAATCTTCTAGAGAAGATTGGAAGGTATGGAATTAAGGGTACATTTAGAAGAATTAGCCTTAGCAAGAAAAAGAGCCATCTTTTCATTCAAGACTGGAGAGAAGAATATAGTGAGAGAAGATGTCTGAATGATATGAGGAGGTGGGGAGAAGAAAGAGCTCCCAGCAAATGTCTTCAATTTTTTCAGCGAGGTCTTCAACTGAGGGTTTGGGGAAAGGGGTACTATGGAAGACTTAAGGAAAGTTAAGAAGGTTTGGGACATCTGCTGTGAAGAGTGAGATAATGAATCTATTCAGGAGTAGAAAGGTTGTTTTTGCTACCATGAGGACCCAGTTGAGATTAGATAACAAACTTTTAGTGGACCCAACCAACGTGGTTTCTAGGTTTGGTCCTGCTCTGTTCAGTAGCATGAATAAGAGTAAAGAGGAGGACAGTAGAATTAATACAGAGTTGGGGTTTTGTAACGTATAATCATCAGTAGGAAAAGGGAGTAATAGAAAGGGATTCTAGAGTAAAACACAGTGTTTGAGTTTACCTCGTTCACCAAGTGGTCAAGATAGAGAAGAGAGTGTGGCCAGTACAGTATTGGAGTGATAACTTTCAAAAGAAGTGAGGGTAAAGGGAATGGAGATCACGGTGAAGACTCTGAACAGGATTAGGTGTCATAAATAGGGCAAGATGGAATGATAAAGTTTGTGATTTGATAAAGGAATTTGAGGGTTCATGATCATGAAAGTAGAATACTGTGGGTGATGACAAGATCAAAGGCATGACTATGTTGAAAGTTACGCTGTCTCTGTAACCCTTTTTTCCCAGCCCTCCTTATAAATCAGTGTTGGGGGAGGCTCTGTTGATGGAGGTTCTGCTGGGGAAGGTCACTCAGTTTGCAGTTTTTGTATTACCTGTTATTTAGCACATACTTCTATCTGTTAACCATCACTTACAGGCAACTGGGGAGGAACTGAGATGCAATGGCCCTCCCCTTTTACTTATCCAAATTGTCTTTATCTCTTTATGAAAGTTATCAATAAAAGTTGACTCCATCTTGAATCCCTTGCTGATCTCCAGTGATCCCATCAACGTATTTGCTACCTTGACTTACTTTTAATAACCTCTTTTTAATTCTCTCTGTCCTGAGTTTTGCCTGTTAATCAGGTTAAAAGCCCAAAGAATTTTCCTTTTAACTGTCTCTGGGCATATACTCTTCTTAAGTAGAGAAATAGGTCTTGAGAACTGAGTAGATTAAAGTCAGAGATAAGGTTCTAAGCATGATCAACTCATTAGTTAGGCTTTTGTTGTTGAGTGTTTCAGTCATGTCTGACTCTTCATGACCCCATTTTGGGTTTCCTTGGCAAAAAACACTGGAGTGGTTTGCCATTTCCTTCTCCAGATCATTTTACAGATGAGAAACTAGGGCAAACAGGGGTAAAGTGACTTGCCCAGGGTCACACAGCTAGTAAGTGTCTGAGGACAGACTTGAACTCAGGAAAAGTCTTCCTGACTCTAGGCAAGTCACTCTATCTGCTGTGCCACTGCAAACTTAGGTTTGTTTTCCTTCTGATTGGCATGATAGTACAACAGTTGAATCTCTGCTGGCAAAGGTAAGACAATCCTAATAGGTAGACATTTTAATAAGGAGGTGGGATGAATCACTTCAGGCAGGCCCTTCAGAAAATGGGAATACTCTTCAGATAATGGGATTAGGATGCAGACAATTGGAGTAGTCTTGCTTGGCTGAATCAACCAGAATGTTGACTGAGTGGGTTGTGGGTGAGGTTACAAAGGTACTTGCATTTGAATTAAATGAGTGGCTGGTGACAAACCTGGGCTATAGGAGGGAATGGAAATGTTATTTTTTATCTTTCTTTTTTAAAGAGGACCAATGATATCATAGGGTGATGTCTTGACATGCTAGTGAATTGGATTTAAGTGAGGCAGAATTGCACAGTCTTCAGCTTCACATTCTTCCATAGTCTTCAAAGTCCAGTAGTAGATGACCTTGGAGTCTTGATGTTTGAACTCTAAGGGCTTCACAACTCAGCTATCTTGATGGTAGTTGGAACAAATTTTTCTCATCTGCCTTTTCTGCCAGGGAAAGCCTTCCCATGCTTGGGATAGACATCTCCCTAGCTCACCAACAGGTTTGAAGCCTGTTGGTTACCCTCAACCTGGGTTAGTCAGTCTGCTGAGATGGTTTTACTGGGGTACATATGACTGCGCATGCTACAGCTTCTTGGAGCCCCAGGTGAGAGTTGGGTGAATCAGGTGGACACCAAAAGTGGATAAGCTGCCCAGAAAAGGGCTTGGCAAGCCCTCACATTAGAGATACTAGTCCTCCTGAATGCCCCACACAAAAAACTAAACAAAATAAAACAACAGAATTGAGACTCAAATGACCAGAGGATACCTGAATTAAGGGTGGAGGTAATTAGAAGACAAAAGCTTGACCTTTAGGTGAAGTTACGAGGGTTAGGAGTTAGTAGTAACCTATGCCAGCTTGACTAAGTCTTAAAAATAGAATTAAAATCAATCTATGATAGTCAATTGTCAATAAACATTTATTAAGCACCAACTATATGCCAGGCACTGTGCTAAATGCTAGAGATACAAAGAAAGGCAAAAGACAGTCCCTGTATTTAAGGAGCTCACAATCTAATGTTGAAGATAACAAGCTGAAAAGTGGGAAGGGGTGAGGGAGGAAAGCGTACCTGATTTGAAAATATGTTGAAGTCCTGCAGCTAGGTGGTACCCTGAACTCCCTCATGAACCTGGATATCACATAGGTACTTCAAAAATGGAGGATATGGGAGGACATGTACACCTTCTACCTTTTCTAATCAGAGGAGCTCAGAGACAAAGAGGTATTGAGGAGGTGAGTGTTTCAGAGCTGATTCCATCTTGTAGGAAGATGAATTTCTGGAGACAATTTTAAAGTCCGGAAGAGTATCCAAATGAGAAATGATGTATGTAGAAGTCAGTCTATATATAGAAGTCCCCTAATATAAGGACAAAAGATGGAGAGGAGAGAAAATTATGTAGTAGGAATTCCAGAGGTCTTGGTAGAAGGAATGGCCAGATCTATAGTGGGACATTGTAGTGATAAGGTTGAGATGGATAGAAGCAAGGGAACAACCAGTTGAGGACTGGGAATGGCATGTATATATCAACCTATCTTATTCTTTCGTAAAACCTCCTTGAAGTTTCAAACTGCTGCCATGGACTGGGACAGCACTTAATATGTATTTCTTGAATTGAATAAAAGAATCTTAGAAGGGCCAGGGATCTAGTCTCGTTCATTGTTGAATAGTAAGTTACCCCTTGTATGACCTCCATGACAAATGGTTATCCAAACTTTACTTAAAACTTCCACTGGTGAGCAAATTATTACCTCCTGAAGAGTCTTCCAATTTTGGACAGCTTCTCTGCAGTTGTTCCTAGTTCTGCTCTCTGGAGTCAAGCAGAACAAGTCTAATGGCTCTTAAAGGATAGCCTTTCTAGTACTTGAGGAAGAATGCAAAATAAATTAAATGAAGAATCAGAAACTTATGGGTTCAAATTACATTCTGCTATTTCCTTTGATAACTAATTTCCCCCAGTCTACTCCTTAGTTTCTTCATTTATGCAGGGGAAAATATGGGGGGAAAGTGACCATGTAGATTTTATGAGGAACAACTAATGAAACAACTGCACATAAAATCTAGCAAGGCAAAGTGCCTGGGTATTACTCCACCATATGCCAGTTTCCTTTTGTCAGACAAAATGTACCCTTTGTTGTCATTATGCCTTTTTTTTAGCCTTTAAAAAGGATGACATGATATAGTTATTAAAAAAAATACTGGTTCTCTTGGCTGACTTGACACTTGGAAAATGAATGATGCAAGAAGAATTTTGCCTAGTAATTCTTTGTAGTTCAAGGCAAAGGACTTTTAATATACAGTTGTATCCTTTCAGGGATCATAACACAAGGTCTTATGGAGAAGAGAGAGCAAGGAAATGGGTCTGTGGCAGTGCTGGTCAGTTGAGTCTTAGAGATTTACAGCTTTTCTGCATGCTGCAGGACCCTGAGACTATTTTCTGAACCTCAGCAGAAACACAAACTCTGAACTATAATTCTGCCATCTGATCTATATTTTTCTTCCAGACCTTGTGTTCTTCATTCCAGAAGTGCTTTCTGCCTTCAATGAACATTTCCTTCAGTGAAGGTCATTGAAAGGGCAAGTAAATCAAATTTTTTGAACTGTTCCTAGTTTGCTATTCTGTCTTTTCTCTTACTCTCCCAGCAGGCTTTGGGATCAACGGAGGTCTTAAAAGAAAAAGTGGATCAGAAGAACTAGTCTAGTAAAATAATGATCAAAAAATTCAAAAAAGATAAGAAAGAAATCACTTTATAATATTAAATCATACTAACCCCATCCACTGACAATTCTCCTCCTACCAATCCAGGGTGATGACTTTATAGGTTTTGAGCACTTGGGATGACTTCAGTAGTGAGAGTTTGATTCTTTTCAATAAGTACTTATTAAGTATCCTACTATGTGCAGGATACTGAGCAAAACACTGGGGATTCAAAGATGAAAGATGACGTTGACACTGCTTTCAAGAGTCTTACAGTTGAAACTTACAGAGGAACAGACATGAATGTAAATAAAACACAAGTTATACTGTCTTTAAATGAAAAGGAGCTGTAATAGTGGTCTGAATGATTCCAGGAAAGAGAAAACACTATTAGTTGTGGGGATCAGGGAAGGCTTCACAGAGAAGAACTCTGACTTCTCTGATAAGTGCTAGACTTCCAACTGCCTACATCTCTACCTGGATATCACATAGGTACTTCAAATTCAGCAGATTAAAACTGAACACGTGAGCTTATTATCTTTTCCCCAAAAGCTGTCTTCATTCTATCTTCACAATTTTTGTTAGCAGCACCATCCACTCTCTTACATTCCAAACTTTGATGATTTTTTTTTACCTTTATCCTTCACTTTGTCCATAGCAGGTATTTCCAAATCCATCTCTGAAATACAATGACATCTATCTCCTAATTCACCCAGCTACCATCCTAGTACAGTGGGCCCTAATTATCACTTACCTTCCTGGAGTCTTGTAGTAGTCTCCTAACATATTTTCCATTTCTATTCTCTCACTCCTTCACTTCATCCATCCTACCACTGCCAAACTAATCTTCCTTATGCAAAAATCTATCCTGTTACTCATGTGTTCAGAAGCCTTCAGAAACTCAGTATTGCTTATCTAGTAAAGTTCACATTCCTTCAGATCCTCCAGATTCTGGTGCCACTGTACCTTTCTAGTCTTATCTCGCACTAAACTAAACTATTCTGTACCTATTTTGCACTTCCTCAGTTCTATGTCTCTGCTCCATAAATCATCCCTATACTCTCTATTCTTTCCCTAACCCCCCAGGTTATCCATTTATCGAATGTCTATTCATCCTTTAAAGCCCAACTGAAATACCATTTCATCTATGAAGCATTCACTGATCCTTTCAGTTGATAATGACCTCCCTTCCCACCTCATATTACTATGTAGTAAGGATAAATTTCCCTCAAATCGTCTTGATAAAATTGCTGAGTGTGGATCTTCTTAGGTCAATGATGCAATCCTAAGCATTGGAAGCCTTGGGGTTATATTGAGGGTGACCCCAATGATCAGGTATCGGCTTCCCAGAGTGAAATTTCCTCAACAATGTGCTTCTTGGAAGAGAAGAGAATCACCAACAAGAGGACCATTCTGTAGCTAAAGAATTAAAGCCATGCTGTTGCTGGGCAGGACAGCTGAATCTTGCTAATGTTCTCCAATAACTTCTGTGAGTCATTCAGATAGTATAGGTGTAAAGTCAGTGGGAAATTTCAACATGTGCATGGAACTATTTACCTTTCTGGGCAATGTAATGAATGTAATTGGTTATTTGATGATTTTATGTTTCTCTTAAATTGATTTTATGTTTCTTTTATGATGATTTTATGTATGTGTCATTTGCATCTTCTGCATTGTCTATGGTAGAAGAAATTTAAAAAAATTATCCCAAACCCAATACCCATCTTGTATACTGAGTTCCTATGTAGAAGACTCTATTACCTGTTGCAATCTAGGGGTGCTAGGAACCCCAAAATGCAAGGGTACAGGGTGGGAGTCTGCTTTGAAAGAATTCAATCACTCAAGCCCTCTTCCAGTCCAAGTAACAAGTTTATTGTAACACCAATAGAAGCGGGCAAGACTCCTCGTGAGTCTGTACTATTTGTGACACCAATACAAGCTGGCCAGATTTTAAGAATCTTCAAAATTTAATAGGGACAAGATCTACACATTTATACAGAAAGACTGTGGGAAGATTTGGATGGGATTAAGGAGTGCCAAGTAAACTAATTAAGTAATCAAGGTGGGCTGGGGTGGGCTAGATGCCTCAGGCAAAATCCAGGGACTGGGCCATGTGGGAAAGTCCTCTCCCTAGGTGCAGCGCTAACCCCAGAC